>NW_020955569.1:828882-880299 GCF_003031625.1 Empidonax traillii | reverse complement strand
ACTGCACCACCAGGGACACTCATTTTCAGTGATGTTATAGGTATGTAAAGAATGTAGCAGCTTGCCTACTTTATTTTACTAGTGAAGACTGTCACTGCAGCAAGCCTCTTTTAGTTGTCTGTCACTTGTTGTAAACTATATCTGTTCTATGGCAAGCCCAGCTTGCTGGATACAGTATGAAAATGTCTGAAACTGTACATTTTGGTCATTACCTGTCCCATGCTGACCTTGCAATTGCAAGACATCCTCCTTGTAAGCATAATACTTGATTTATTACAATTCTCCCTCAGCCAGGCTTCCAGCAGAGTAGCTGCTTTGCTTATGCCTCTTCAGAGTTCAGGGCTATATTTGCTCTCTGGTTTTGAACAGTCCTGATCATTTAAACCTGTTTCATCATCTTTATATAGGCCTGTAAATTAGCAAACAGACTACAATAGGTATAAAGGGTTATTCAAAGCAAATGGCATTGTCCATTTGTAAGTTCGTTTATTTCTGGGGGGAAGATGACTAATTTTGTCTTCTTTTAAGAGATGTGTTTAATGAAATAATGTATTAGGACATGTTTGTATGCGCAATGCAAGCCTCAGGAATTTGGCAAGTTGTGTCTGCATGCTGAGATATTTGCCAGCTTCAGAAAAGAAATTGTGTTTTCCTCTATTACTGATGGTCTGTAAGGAGAGGGTGTTTGCCACACTCAAACACCTTTTGGGATTTTTTTTTTTTCCCCCCCAAGCAATTCAAGTGTAATGATGATAGCAGTGCTGTGACACATGTGGGGCTAAGATTTAAAATTCCTTTTGGAAAAAAATTCTCAAAGCATCAAAGCACTTCACACTCTTCAGCTGTGTCATCCTGACAACTTCTCTTGGGCAATATATTAATTCCAATTTACACTCAGAGAAACTGAGGCATAAATGGGTAGGTTAAATACACTGGGTCTGGGTTATTCTAGAGAAATGCAGCTTCATTACAGCCGTCTGAGCCAGGGTTTGGATCTGTGGCTTGCCTGCAATTATACAGAATCAAAGAAATTCCGAAATTAGTGTTCCTGAAGACAATTTTTCTACTCAAAACAGGGTTTCCCCGAACAGTAGATCCTCTTGTGAAAATTATTTTTTTCTTATGACCAACCATACTTACTGATGCACAATTTGCAACTGTGTTAAAAGAACTGAGAAAGAGGTGTTGCCTGGCAGAGATATCTGTTGGCCCTCCTACCTCAGAGGAAGAAGTTCCATAAAAACTACCTTTCCTTTGGCTGCTGACAAGGACATTTGAGGACCCATGAGTGCTTAAGTTTAGGCAGTTCTTCCATTCTTTCTTTTCTGATGGAAAAGTAAACAGACATTTAGACTGTTTGGAGAATAAAAAATGAAACATCAGGCAAAAATATTGAAAAACCATTTCACCATGGTTCAGTCACAAAATTGAATCTGTCAGAACAATGATGTTGTCAGAATAATGAAAGATTGGACTTGATAATCCTTAATTTGTAAATGAGGTTAATTTGTTATCATTGCTCTTTATTTTCTCATGAATTACATAACTTGTTAAGTGTCAAAGGATGAGTCCCCTCCAGGACCTATTTATTGTGCCATCTAAAGAATGTGGAGACACTGAAAAGTTGACAGATTCAAACACGACCTGAGGTATTTGTGTATACAGAAGCTTGGTGTTCTGTTGATCCTAGTACAGCAGATGAACATCCAAGTGATTGAAAGGCAGCAGGTAAGATGATGTGGAAATGATCATCGTAGATATTACACACAGCACAGACTGTCCATGGAACTGAAGAAGTGGACAAACAACAGCTCTGGACAATTACCTGCAGCAGTAGAATTAATACAACCAGCTAGAAAGTTTCAGAAAGAGGTGTTCTTAGAATAAGTGCTCTTAAAAAGAGAGAGTGAAGAAGAATATTTCTGAGGTTGCAGTCACGTTTCAGTCATTGTAACCTCTATACTTCAGGCACCGTGCATGAAATATATTTCCCTGCTGGTTCCCCTGGCTCATAGTACTTAACTAGTGAGATCTGCTTAAACACTGAGTGATTCCACCCTGAACTCAAAGTAAGGTTCAAATTCCTGAAACTTTGACACCAACATGTGACAGGTTATGAAATGGAGATAAGCTATGCTTCTTTATTTAGAAGATGTTGAGAGGTTTGGGAGAGCCATGTGAAATTTTAGGGTCAGGACCACTGAAACCTTCTTGCTATTTTAGTTTTGTCATAAGAATTTAGAATAAGAGAAATACATGCAAAAATATAGCTGTTGTTGGTTTTTCATCACTTAAAATTTTCTGGATTATTCAACAGGCTAAGAAATGCTGATATTGTCTCTTAATAAAATAGACCATAATCACTGAAAGAATTCAAGAGTCACTTTTACCATTGCCCTCTCCAAGTTTCTAATATGTTATGTTGTCTCAGGAAAAGGTAGCAAGCAAAAATGGTCACTGTTAAAATATGGTAGTCATTTTTCTCCTTGTTCTACAGGGAAATAAATAAGCTATCCAGGCTGTTTTCTTTACCCATTCTCTTTACTGGCACAGTTTTTCTGCTCAGTGTAACCCACCTCTCAGTTCTCTTTGTAGAAACCCATTAAACTCAGTTTTGGCCAGAAAGTATTAAAAAAAAAAGAAATTTAAAAGCACCTAAGCAGAGGTTTAAGTAGGAAAACTTTCTTTTGGCAGCTTCATGACAGAGCACTTCCTTCATTCCTCCCTTCTTCCTCCTCCCTGACTTATTTACATGTCAACTTTTGCAAGACATGACCATCAAGAGCATGTTACGGGGCTAAGGAGAAATTACTGGAGATTAGGAGCTCTCAACTTCTGTCTTTATTATCAGTAATTACCTAAACTTCTGTCCCTGATAGGAAAAATTATTTGATCAATTTGTTAGGTGTGGGTGGTCAATACTAAAACTCCACAACAATCCTTTTATTTTCTCTAAAATGGTACACTGGATAAGAAACATAGATGTCAGAGTGGATAAACAAAAATGAGCTTTCAAGAAAAAGCTATGGAACGAGGTTTAAGAGAGTGCTTGGCTGTTCACAGTGGAGATTGGTGAGAAGGGAAGGACTTTCATCTCTCTTTGCCATAGGTAAGAGTGATACTGAAATTCTGTGTGAAGTTACAGTACTCATGCTCTTCAAAAGAATGTTGAAAATCTGACAGTGCAAAAAAGAAACAAATCTCCTGTGTATACTAATTGGAGACTATTATTTATAGAGGTACAGAAGAGGTCAGCCTGATTAGTTGACCACCAGGGAAGACATTTCCATCAGTTAACTTCCTAGTTGTCTTTTTTTTTTTTTTTTTTTTTAATAATTGAGAAAATTGTATTTTTTCCATGTGACCTTGATGAGCAGTGTATAGCTTCTCATTTCAGCTTACCTTGTAATTCAGTATTAGTGGGTTGAGATTTGGAGGGAATGATTACTGACTTCCTGGCTTGTTTGTCCATGGAAACTGAAGCAAGGTTTCTGGGTCTAAACCAGAGGACAGTGAAGGACACCCTTTATCAGTCTCAAGACAGTATGGGGTCATCAGACCCTGCCATGCCAGCGGATATGAAAATGTGAAGGACAAGAACGCACAGTTATTTTGCATTTTAACACGGTAAAATAATTCTATTTACATGACTGTCTTCTCCAGTGACTACCAATACTGCATAATAAATCACCTAAATTATATCTAGAGAGACTTACTGTTCTATAATTGCTGCAATAAGGTGTTTTGTATGCTGCGATTGCTTTCTACTATGCTTGTTTCCCTTGGAAGACCTCTTACCCAAACAAATGAACCTCTTACCCAAACAAATTTCCACCCTGTATTATGTTTCATAGTCTGCATAGTAGACAATATCTTTATAAGAATGAGGTCAGGAGAGGGAAGCAGAGTGAAAAAGTTACTGCTGAGAATCATCTAAATACATTGCCTCACCCAAAGTAAAGCAGCAACAGTCTGAACAGCAGCTAGGGCTTCTTATGATGATTTCTCTCTTGTTCTTCCTATGAATTCTAGACCAGCATGCAAGGTGAAAACTTAACTACCAGAGATGCTCATAGGCAGTGAAGCATGCCAGACTTTATTGGAATTTAAAACTGCAGTCAATGGCATTTTCTGCCATTCTGATGCTCATCCTATTCAAACAGTAAATTCCCTATCTAATCACAAGTTGCATTGTCAGTCTAAACAGAATAATGTGGGGATTCAAGCCATAAGGTAATCCAACAAGAATGACAGCCAGTAAAATTACTCTC
Source organism: Empidonax traillii (assembly GCF_003031625.1). Lineage (NCBI taxonomy): Eukaryota > Metazoa > Chordata > Aves > Passeriformes > Tyrannidae > Empidonax > Empidonax traillii. The sequence goes on along the minus strand of NW_020955569.1, from coordinate 876,028 downwards.
GTGTTTGCTTTTTTCTTTATGGAGGGAGCCCTTGAGCTTTCAAAATTAGTGGCCTTATATTCTTTGGGGTTTCCTAGGTGCACAAGTCCAGGTTATCCATGGCAATCAGATAGCTGGTCAGCTACCACTTTCCACGGCTGAATAGTGGAATCAGACACCGACAGAAAGCAAAATAAAATATTGTGACCGCTCTGTAATTGTTTCGTCAGAGGTAATAGGGCTTTCATTTTGGGTACTTGCATGTGAGGACCCTATAACTGACCTGGGCAAAGAGTTCATGGTCCGTGACCCAGTGAGTATTTTCTATTCAGTGATGCCCACTGTAACATTTTGTATCCTTTTGGCACAAATTAAGGTAGACCTTGAATATTAACAGCCCTGGAGAATCAGGCCGATGGTGTTGCTGGGAAGTCGTTATTGACCTTTTAATTTTGTGCATTATGCACCCTCAGGGACACCCTCAGGATGATTGCATTTTAAAGTAACATCAATATTTTGACATGAAAACCTAACAAGGACAGCAAAACAAACTTAAATCAGAGGTGTTACAAACAGTTCCTGTACAGCCAAATGCAGAAGGGGTGTGCTCAACCCTGGAGACCACGTACTATTCTGCGTATTATTCCTTTTGGATGATTGGCCTCAAATTTAGTGTTACTAAAGTAATTTAGAAAGTGCCTCTCTAATGATTTATGCAAATATTTAGAGGGAGCAGTAAACACAATAGTTAAGAGCTCATTTTGCTGAGAAAGGTAAATTTGAACTTATCTGTTCCTCATACACGTGATCAAATATTAATTCCTCAGGATAAGATGTGCTTATTAGATGTTAAATAAGGTAGTCAGCATACTAGACACCAGAACATATAGTAATCTAGAAGTCTACTCAGTCAACTGGAATTGGAAACTTGACATTCTTTTCCTATTTCTGACACAGCCTTACCAGGTAACTTGGCTTGAATCACCTAATCTTGTATAGTGTTTTTATATTATGGATAAAAGACTTTCAGAAGCAAGAAATAAATACTGTGAAATAGGAAGGATAGGAAATATAATTTTTACGTGTTTTTTTGCATTTTTCATGATAAGGTTTTTTTATGTGTACCCCAAATATGCACATTTATAGAGGATCATCGGTCTCTTTCCTTGAGGGCACACATTTCCCTGCCAGAATGCAAAAGTAGCTATTTGAACCATTGCAAAAGCTACCCAGTCAGAACAGCTGACACTGCACAAGGTATTGGTCTAAGAACAATCAGACCTACAGAACCAAGCTTCTCCATGGTTCTGTTTTAAGCCCAACACACTCAGGGAGCTTGTACTTTGACTGTATCTGCTACATCTGTCCTGAGATGTCTGAAGAATTCGTGCTCCAGAGAAGTTCCTCTGGCAGTTATCATCCAGAAGCAGACATCTGGAAATGAAACAGTAATAGTCTAATCTTCTGTTTTGCCTGCCTCTGGTCCTTGAGAGGTGGGTCTTTCCTCTGTTTCTGCTAAGCTGAGGTGAGGTTTTAGACTGGCTACAACCTCTGGCTGCTGCTGCCATTTGCAGCAGTATCAGTCACCAGCAAGCTTGGCTCTCGAGATCTTTTTCTGCTGCCCCCCAGAACTGAGTGGAACCCAGCCTTTTCCCTTCCCTTAGTCCCTGATCTGTGGGGTAGTTACATCCAGTGTCACCTTCACGTTTCCTTCCCACCACTTATTGTAGTTTAATCTGAGCTCTTTTAAACAGTATTGCAAAACCTACTCATTAATGGAGAATATAATTATATATATTTAAGATAGTAGTGCAATACAGGCTTATGGGGGGTTATTTGGACACTCATTGACCTGAATTTTAGAAAATCGGATAACAAAGTAAAAAGGTTGTTTTTTTTTTTTTTAAGAGTCCATTAACTTTCAATGCAAAGACAGGTTTCTTTCTGTTATGTGAAAGAAAGCAAGGCTTTAACAAAGGCTGACACATCCTACAAGACTAATGTTTGCATGACAAGAATCAGGAACAATGACAAAAACAAACGCAACTGGAAAGCTGATTTATGAGACTTGTTTTTTAATCTACCCAAATTGTATTAGTCTAGACCTTTTACTCAAAACTTATTACTTTAGTCTGTTACCCTAAAGCAAACTGGAAAGAAGGACAAATATTTTAGTACCAGACTACAGCCATTTATACTGATGTGCATAAGTACAGCAAGAGGGTTTTGATTTATTTGATAGAAAAATAAACTCATTATCTAGAAAGAGGGATCTAGTGGTTAAAACCAAAGATATCATTTTATAATCTTCATTACTGGTCAACTGGCACTTTAAAGAAATAATCCATCCAATAGATAAATGACTTGAAAGATTTAAATTTAAACAAAACAAACAAACAAAGCCAAGCAGTCTGAATTTTTGCCATTATGAGAAGAATAACATCTAACAGTATAAGTAATTTCATTCTTTTGTTTTGTTCCTGAATTTTAAAATTTAAATGGAATTTGAAATCACTCTTCTTTGTGCCATTAATACTCAAACTTCCAAAACTTTTCCAAGAAGAGATGAAAGTGCCCATTTTGTAGCCCAGGACAACTGCCATAGTTGAAAGTAGAACCTTGTCTGAATCCCTTATCTGGTTCACAAATAAATAATTATGAATTTCAACAACTTATTTTATTATTGTGATTTTTCTACCCAGTAACAGAATTACAGGGTTATTTAGGCTATGTACTATTAAGTAGCATGCAAGAGCCTTGAAAGGGCTATTGGTTTGCCCCACTCTGTAATTAGTAAATTGTGACTTTTTCTGTAAGTGTCACATACAATGAATAAGGTCGAGGTGTGGGTTCACATTTAGGGAAAAAAAAAAACAAAAACAGAAAACAAAAAACAACTTAAATGAGCAAAGTATGTTAAAAAAAATTGTAAAAAATGTTCTTCATGCCAAGTACCTGCTGATCGTATGCTGAATCTCTATCTCTCCATATCTTAAGAGCCATCTACTCTTTGTAAAAATACTACTTATACTGGAGAAAGGAGAACCTTGTATCAGTGAGGAGTTCTAAGCCCAGGCTTGGTCTGTACAGTTCAGAGTTAAAGCACATGACTATACGGGGTTTCTACACTTTTGAGTTCAGAATAGGACTCATATTTGGCTAATTTACTATTATAATGCTTTGAACATCCCTTATTCAAGATTTCTGGAGAGCTCATAGTGACAAAACTAACTTTGTTGTACATACCTTTCTTCAAGTGAATTTTCTTGATGATTGAAGCTGCAAAAAATAGACTATCAGAACTTTTAACCTGTTTTTCCACTGAAAAGGTAAAGAATGCTGGGTTTTACACTTTTTTTCCAGGGTGATATAGGGTTTATTGTGTGCAATTTTGTTTCAGTGTAAGAACTGTGGCTGGGAAAACAGACATCTTCATAAGGTCTGGTACTCTACCTGAGCTATGTCTTTGGCAATCAACCATGGCTTCTCCTTAGACTGAATAAAAGGGTATTCTGCAAGAGCCATGGATTTATCTCAAATTTGTGATTTGTTGATTTATTTGTGTGACAAAAGCGTAACTTCATCAGCGACTAAATTGAGGTGCGGAGTTTTAAATGATTACACAAAGGTGTTCTAGTGCTAATAATCTACTAGTACAGGTGTGAAATGCAGAATGTGTTTTCATAACAGATAATGCTGAGTGACAGCTGAAGTCATATATAAGAAATACACAAGTATTAAGTTCCTCCATTAGAATTACTGTGACAGGATGCAGTCATTAACTCTCCATTTTTTTTTTTTGTGGTGATTTTTATTTGTCTCATAATAACATCAATTACATGAGTAGAAAAACTACCTCGAGCATGTGTGGGAAGTCTGCTCCTCAGAAGTTTGATTTGTTGTCATTGATCCAGTTTTATGGGATATTCAATATAGGAGAAGCAAAGAAACCAAGCAGTTTTTCATAGTCTAGAATGAATGACGTTAAAGGTTGGCTTCTACTTGCCAACCAGTGTTTAGGTTTTCTGTCACTGTGTCAAATTTATATAGATTGATACAGCATGATTCTTTTCCCATACCTGTGTTGCCTAAGGGTCAAAATAACCCCCTTAACCAGTCACAGATTATTAAAATGTCTCACCATCATATCCTGCCCTGTGCCATTTACAATTTACCTAAGTGACCAAAACTCTAATGCATGACAGACTGACCACCTATCAGCTTTTCCTTGCTTTGTAATACAGAACATAACTAATACTGTCTAAAACTGCCAAACTCTAATGCTGCTTCCCAAGCATTTTTACCCTTTTTACTGTGGGAAGAAAGGACATGCTTTGAAGGCTCATCTTTCTCTAAGTGGACTCTTTAGGAATGGAAGTTAAGCAAGGCCACACTCTAAACATGGTGATGACTTATGTTAATTATTTATAGGTTGTTTGAAAAAGAATATGATATTGCTGATAAAAAGCTGTATGTTGCAACTTCTTTTTTTCTCCCGGGACTGACGTAAAGCAGGTTTCTAGTGCCCAGATCCTGCTGTTTTCTCTATTTCTTTGGAGATGTGCTAGTTTCACTAGGTTGGGATATATCCATTGAAAGCCTTAGATTTGGATTTATCACTTGATTCAGCATTTGATTTTATTGATATGATAGATTTTAAAAATTATTATTAATATCTTCCTGTGTTTTCAGTAGTTGTTTTTCGAGGTATTCAGATTTTAAGCTTACTGTCCATCCTAACTTGGCCTCCTGAGAATAACTGTTTCTGAATTAATTCAGCCAAAAAAAACCCAAAACCTAGTAATTTTTACTGCTGTGGACTGACTTCTGGCAAAGAGAGATTAATTTTAGGTTGCTTGCCAAAATATTCTTACTTGGGAGTTGAACTAATCTGTTGTATTGTCTCTGAACAGTTCGTTCCATGGGTAGTTTAGTGTTAATTTGCAGTGCATACAAAGCATCTCCCTCATGTTCTCTTAGGGGTTTCTGGGCTGCTTTGCTTCAGAGCACCCTGTGGTACTTCTCCCTGTGACTCTCTTGCAGTGCTTGCCATGGTACCCGTGGGTTACCGGGGTAGTGGAGCACGATGCTGTTCCTTGATTTGATGTGGAGGAGGGGGTGTGAAGTGGATAAGAGCTGAGTGGTGGGTGTAAGTGGCTGTGATCATGGAGTGCTGCAAGAAGAGCTTTGCGTGTAGTGGTGGGGAGAATGAAATTAGTGCCTCTGAATTGCTTTGAAACTGCTTGACTAATAACTGGCTCCATTTATAAGGTTGGCAAGTGGGTTTCTACCTTCTATCAGACTCTTCTGACTGAATGGAAACCATTTCAGTCTCCCGAGGAAGAGACGTTTATATTGCCCTCAATAAATCTGGAGATCTTGTGTTGCTAATTTATGTTTTTAGTGTAAATATACATACATACATTTATGCACATATTTAATTGTATAAATAGATCTTCATTGTTTGCCCACAATATGTCAAATCGTTTTCTAAGAATATTCTGAAATATTGAGCCCCACTAAAGGGCTTCCTGCTACTGACAGTGAAGCTATTGACAATATTCTAAATGAAATTCCATAATGTCTCAAAATATTCTGAATTAAGTTTTCTAAACTCCCTTTCAGTTGGCACATTTTTTCCCATCTTAAAAGGCAGGTACCTTAACATCAGGACTAAAGGCTCCTACAGTATAAAACAAATGATCATGAGATAAAAATGAGTCTGATTTCAGCTTTAGCATTGCTGGCACACATTCTAATAACCCCATGTCAAATAAGAAGGTGTAAAATAATGCTCTGTGTGTGACTGTAACTTTTACTTACACAACTACTATGGAACTGGTATCTAACATGTATTTAGTCACTTTTCTGGCAATGTCAGCAAAGAGAGGAGCATGACATGAGAATCATATACTGTAACAAAAATGAAGGTAAAAAAGGTAACAAATACGGCTTCCACATGATTTAAAGTACTGAGCATTTAAAAAATGAGTTGTCTGTGAAACATTCAAAGGATGGACTTGAGATATGTAAAGCTGGAGAGACAAAGGAATCCCTGTTCTTCCCTCAGCTTCAGTGTTTTCATCCCACACTTCAATCTTTCGTTTATATATTATAATTAAAAATTAATTATAATTACTAAAACCTAATTTTATTTAACCAGATAAAATCCTGGGCTAACATGATTTAAAATATTTTTACTCTGAAAAGAGAAATCAATGATTATATCACATGCTGGAAGACTTGCGGGCAGTTCTGCATTTTTCTGTGCCACAGTTTACTTGCAAATACCTTTCCTATCTTGAAACCATTATTTTCACCATTAGAGAAATCAGATAAAACCTCTTGTTATGTTGTGTTTTCTCACTTATTCCTCACTCATGAGAAAATGCAGAGCATTAATATTTATTTTTGTATTAATTTTCAAGTTTAAACATGAATACATGGAGGAGGGAGAAGTACTTCAATCCCTTAGCTAGAATCAAGTCTTTTTAAACTTACTTATGGCTGATCAAGAGGACAAAGATTCAATTTGTAATGATGATGTATTTAGCATACTTTATCTAAAATCTTACTGTGCATTCAGGGAAATATTTGATTGTTTGCTGGCTGGATTTGTCTCATGAGAGCTGATTGAGAGAAGTATTAGTGGATTAGCTAAGAATTTGTTGGCCTTCAACTCAACAATAGCATTACTACTGTGAGATTAGTAGATTTATGAAGCCCTGACTCAATACTCAGGAGTCAAACAGGGTAGAATGAATTTTTCAGGAACCTCAATGAAGAAAAGAGAGAACTTAATTATGCTGATTTTACAGCCACGGTCCATTCATATTATCAACACTATACACGTCCATAGCTCAGAGTAGATGGAAAGACCTCTCCAAAATGAGGAGAGGATGAGAGAGAAGTCTATGAAGTCTTGGATGGCCTCTTGCTTTCAGAGAGTATCAGGAGCAAGTGGACTGTGACAGGCAAAATGACCCTGAATAGGATATAACTGTAGAAAAGGACTCTCATCTATCAGAAATGGCACAAAATTAACATCAATAATGTTTCACAGTAATGGTATTGCATGTCACCAATTGTTTTTTGTTATTGCCTCTTACCATAGGACAAATAAGGTTCACATATGTCACTTCCCATTCACTTTTGGGTGCTTGTACACAAAGTAATGCCATTCAAAATTTGACATGTGTTTGGGCCCTGAAAGACATCACAAAACTTGAAACTCTGTTTCATTCTATAATTTCATTGCTTCCTCTTTTCCTTTTCTGCCTATATAAAAGTCTAGTATAAATTACTTCTGAACAATTAGTAGAATAGGCACTTAGTAAAATTATATTTTTCTTTTAAAGAAAAAGTTCTCTTTCTGACTTCATTAATTGGTGTAGAAACCGGATTTCAGAGAATGAGAAACAATTGCAGTAAGGGTAGCTAATAACACACTTTTTATATCCATGTAAAAATCTTTTTTTTTTACCCCATTGTTACATTAGATTCCGTATTTGTTCCCACTTCTTCATGTCAGGAGCTTTTTATCCTGTCTCACAACTGAATTTTGGGGTTTTGGAAGCTGTAAACCAGAGAATCCAAAGTATTAGAAGATCCAAAATGCTCTCTGAAATAGGCTTTAGAAGTATTACATGTTTACATGTCTGCATATTTCACTCTGTTTTGCATCACTCGGAACTTCTGTTTGTAGACAAACAAATTTCCCACTCTGAGTTTCTAGCCTGTGCTGTAATCCATTCCACTATTGTGCAGATGCCACGCACTTTCATTCTATATGGTATGAATGACTTTCCCTTGGATCCACAAAAAATGTGCTGAACTTGTTTTATTTGATGACGTGACTCAGTATAACTCAAGGTTCAAGAGGGCAAAAGGTTTTCTAATTATTCACCGTGCCTCTTGCTGGAACAATGACTGGAAAATGTTTGTTATTTTGCTGAATGGTAAGAAAGTGTATTTATATGTGCAGTTAGTATGGAACCTTTTTAGTGCTTCCCTGTGCCTTAAAGTTCTGATGCCTTTTTCAGTTTTCATTCTGAAAATGTCATGGATCAAATCCTTCAGTAAGGACGTAATATAGAACAACCCTGACTTGTCATGACCTTAAAACTGATTTTGTTGAGATACATTCTTTCTGTTTGCAGAATATGACTTCCTAATCTGCATAAGACAATTTTTGGGTTTGGTTTGGTTTTTTTGGTGGTTTGTTTGTTTGGTTGTTTGTTTGTTTGTTTGCATAAAAATAGCTAGTCCTAGCTAGTAGAAAGAACACTTCTTACCTAATAATCAACATATTTCCTTAAATAAGGAATGAATGGCAAGTATGGGCCCACCTTATCCTTTAAGGGAAATACCTCCTTGTATTCCCTCCAGTTACATCTACACTAGTAAAGCTTCACAGGAAGGAAAGAACTTTGTAACTCTGTAGTTATTCGTATTTTGTCAATTGCTCTGGCAGTACACTGAAAATGTTTCCTCTCAGAATCCTTTTATTGAATCAGCCAAATGGAATTTCCAACAAGCTCTTTTATCAGCTGCATCAATAGCAGATTAAGGACAGCAGCTTTCAGCGAACAGGATTATTCCTGTCAGTGGTATAAACAGCACCGCTGTCACTCCTTTTGTTTTGATACTTGGAATACCGGAGTCTTGACTGTAGATTCTAAGAAGCAAGCTTGGATACACAGGGAAAGCTATTTTCGGACTGAGGCACTGCAGTTAAAGCAGTATTGATCAATCTACAGGATAAAGCTTGTTTAAATACTATTGGTTTCATTGATTTTTCTTTTTTTTTTACCATTGTAGCACAATAATTGTGAAGTGCATTCCAGATATTGTTCTCAGTTGTCATAACTGTCACTTCCCCAGGGAAAAGTGCCATTGTAAACATAAACATCTACATTACAAAATGAAACAAACCTGTGTGTTACACTGGGCAGCACCTCTAAAAACCAATAATTACTTTTATATCATTCATTTATTTAGAAAGTTCAGCTGGTAGTCTTCTAAATCCTCTAAGGGTTGCCTTAAGAATGTCAGACTCAGACTCTGTGGTAATAACCCTTATTGCAAAATTAATGCTCTGTGCTTACCTACGCAGGCACTTGGAAAGGTGGAGACAAAAATGCTTCTAACCAAGCACAAATTACAAGGGAATACCTTTGACTGCTTTTGCAAAGCCAATATATTACAAGGTTGTTCTTTGGAAAACTTTGGAGTACACTGTGGTGGTCGCCTTCCAGCCAGAACTCAGGTTGGACACGGCAATCCGCTTCCTGGTCGTGGATTTTTTTGCTGTTTTGCTGACAGCAGCTTCTGGCAGTTAAAACATTCACAGTGAAACTGTTCTAGCCAACGATTCAGATTAATTCATTCCTTAGAGGTCAGATATATCTTTGCAATATGCGACATAAATGCAAAAGCAGCCCCTGACTGCTCTCTAACTCCTCTACCACACTACCAGAGCAGAAAGGTGCATTACCCTGGGGATGAGTGGTGTGATCCCTGCCTCAGGAGAAAAGGAATTTGAGTCCCTACTGTTCCTCTCTGGCTGAAGCTTTGCACTTAGATTTTTTTCTGCCATCTGACCATTCTGCAGTTTGAGAGGGGTATCCATCACGATCACTGTGCATTCATGGATGAGGTCTTTCAGGGCGTTACTTTCAAACCTCCCTTGGCTCATTTTCTAGAGTTGCCAAATTAACCAGAATTAACCTGTCATACATCATTCAAAACTCTGATTAACCCACGAAGATATCTGTTAGTTTAATTCTTTGCATTTTGATCTGCCTTTGTAAAACCTTTTCTCTGGGAGGGGTTATGAGTTTTCTATTTGAGAAAGCTGAGGGAATGTGAGGGATTTTTTTTACCCCCAAGCAAATTCCACTCTACTGGTGTTTGTGTGGAAATAATTAATTTGAATTTAATCACAGTAAATTTTACCTGTATAGCTATAAGCAGTGTGGCACTTAATTACAAAATCACTCAAGTAGTTGTTACTGAAGAAAATAGTATGGAGGGAAAAGTATTAACCTAGCAAATCAAAATTAAATGAACTAGCAGGAAGAAAAATCAACCAAAAACCCTCCTGAACAAAACTTTCACTTTTCAAGAATTTATTCTTTCCACCCCTCCCCAAGTACTGTCAAAAAGCTGTCCAGAAACATTTTTTCCCAGAAATGTAATTGAAAAGGGCATTTCATTTGCAGATGAATTATGTCACTGAATACATTACTGAAAATATACAGCAGCCAAATCACCAAAGGAACATGCATAATGCAAAGTTCATCAGCAAATTCTATACTGATAATCTGTTTGTACATTTGTGTCTTGCAAGGTTTAAACAATGAACAAATCTCCATCTCAGTCAAATCCGTGATACCTCTTTGACTTCAAATGTATTCTTGACATTCACCGAGACCAAAAAGAATTTCCAAAGTCAGTAATTGTTTCCCAGCCAGGAAAAAAAAGACACAGAGTTCATGAGGGTGAACATGCTGACAAAATTTTTCTTTATGCAGAATTTATAGACAATTTCTCAACAAATGCCAACACTAGCCTTCATTTTATCCTAATATTCTTATCAGATCAGTGAAACCTGCGAGCAGTGAGTTTAACTTTTCTGTTATTCTAAAACATGCCCACTCTTACATGGATGCTGAATATAGGAATGGATATGTTTTAAGACAACAGATTGAGCTGTGTGTAACAAGCATGTTTAATGCAATTTTTGTCTAAACAGCAGGGATTTATTTTTATTTTAGAAATGTTACAACTTTGACATTTAAAAAGAGTAAATGCACTTCTTAAAGGTTTTCCCAGGCAAAAGCTACTTCTTACTTTTAGCAGTAAACAATAAAAAGCACCCAATGAAAACAGAATTTTCTTTCTGCTGGCTTTCCCATCGAAGTGACTTTTTCTTAACCCTGCACATGAAATACACACCTAATTGTTCCTTGATTTGAAGACACAATGTAATTTCAGTGCTGATAAATGAAGAATGCTTATTTGGAATAACAGTAGATATTCAGCTTTATTGTCTTTCTTGGCTGATCCAGGATACAAGCTTTATTTTAAAGCCCTATTAAAAACACATCACATGTCCTGTACTGCTGTAGCACCGTAACTTTCCCTGTTTATAAGCCCTGGTATGAAATGTGCACATAGATCTATTTGTATTGGGACTATGTAGAGTTTTGTAAGAACAAGCTCTGATGTTCTTAATTTTTGTAATGCTCTCTGCTGAGTAGAGGATGTATTTTGTAGAAGGAAGTAGCAAAAGAATTTAACCACCAATTGGAGCATTAATTCAAGTGAGCTCTTATGGAAGAGTTATATCAGATGAATGATTGCTCTTTAGCTGGAATCTACCCAGAACTCTTGGCATAGAATTACATTTCTTCTTTCCCCTGCTTGGTGTGTGCATGCAATCCAGTCACATTACTCAGGCTTCTTCCAGAACTGCAAAGGCCTCAACTACAGCTTATAAGAGGAATGGAATGCTGGATGAGATGGTGGCACTTGGTATCAGAAAAGAGGTACAAGAGACCAGAATGGGTGTGTGGATGTTTCACTTTGCAGTGACTGCATCAGGCCTCGAGGTGCTGGTGACAATTGGGATATTCAGCACCATCAGAAAAAGATATTAAAAAAGAGCAAAAAGCAGTACGCAGTATATTGCTTTTCTTTCCTCAGAAGAAAATTTCCAATAGATCCTAAAATATAAGTGTGGTGTTTATGGCATCTCTATTTCTTAGAATATTCATAGCACTTACTAATTTTATTCATTCATTTTGGCACCTGAATGTGTGCTTAAATGTAGTTCTGTAGTGACAAATTATTATTTAAAACCTGATCTTTCTTTTTCAGCCACAATTACACTCCTTGGATAAGCAGAAAGTCAGAGAAGTCAGAAATAAAATTAATATACTAACTATTGAAACTTAAACTTTGAGGCATAAAGATTCTCTGAAAAAAGGGACTTTTAATGTAAGTTGTACACAGTAGCAGAAAGGCAACCCAACAGACTAGTGAAGAATATTGCCATGAGGCTGACTCTATAGCCAACAGGAAGCATGCTTTATTGCCATGAGATTCCTAACAGTAACCACAGCATTGATTTTTTTTTCTTTATAGATCTTGGAGGAAAAAAAATAATAAAATGTAAATTGCAATCTAATTAGAGCAGAAAACACAGCACAGTTGACTGTTATTTCAGTTCCCATAAAGAGTGAGTGGAGAAAAACAAGATTTCAGTCAGTGAGATGTATTGCTCCCACAAGATCCCACAGGATACTAGAAGCTTAACGAACACCAAAAGGACTCCCCTTATATCTTTGAATTGATTAATTTAAGTTGTGAAATAATACACATTACTTGGGTAACAGTGAGAAAAGAACTTTAGCAACCTCAAAAACAATGCCATCAGCAGAGGGTTAAAGAAATGTAAGGAAGGTTAAACAGGACGAAACCACAACAGACCATTAAAATCAGTCTCCAGAGCCACAAACAAAACACTAACCTCATTGGTTTCCCACATTTACGTTATGTTCAGTGTAAATTTTCTCTCACAGAAAGCTGTGACAAAAGATGTATTATCTCAGGTTAGTGGGCTAAATTCCTGTAGGCTCAGAGGGGTCTAAGTGCAGGACAAAAGAGAGACATCATTTGCTGCTCAAAATCCTGCCAATAGAATCCAGAGTTCCATCAGTGTTCCTCCAGCCTTTTCCTTGTCAACTTTCTCATTTGTCAGGGGTAGAGCAGAGCTACCTTTAAATATAAATAGTGAAGGATGGGATTACAGGCACTGTGTTGGAGAGAATGTATGTAAAATAACTCCCATTGTTAGTGTTTATGTCTTTATTTCATCAAGATAAGGTTTAGCTTATGTGAACAATGAGGACTTTGTAGCAGCAAATTTTAAACACTTTCAAGGAGTCTGTTGGTTTTTTACTTACATATAGGGATTGTCTGGTAAAACTTCAAGGATATATTTCATGAATATTCTGCAACTTTGAAAATAGTGGAAAATGTGTCAGGATTTAAGGAGACTTACTATAGCTGTACAGAAAGGTGAGAATATGAAGAGATAATTGATTCAAAAAACCTGCCTTTAGTTTGATGTTATTCAGATTTATTTTCCCTTTTAGTGATGAATAAGTTTCAAATATTAGATTAACCTTCTCATTTCAAAATCTACACCTTTCTCTTTTCATATTCCTTCCTTCCATGTATCATTTTCCTGAGGTACTACAAAGCAGTAACAGTGCTGCAGTTAATTGGGATAATATAGTCATCTCGGTTCAGATGCAAAGCTAAGTGAAAGCTTAGGTGAACCTGTCCCCTTTTTTCTCATGGATGGCCATGTTCAATGTAAGCAGCTTGAATAAATGACTCATTTGAATATATTATTAAAATAATTACATTGTTTGCACTGCTTTATTGAAATAACTGTGTGGCGTGTTTTTAACTGACCATCATTCTTGAATAATTACTTGGAAAGATCTGGGTTCTTTTATGTACTTTTTGCTTCAAATCTCTGTCTACATGTTTTATAATGTGTTATGTCTGTCTTGGGTTGTATTATTAGCAGATGGAAGAATTACTTTTTAGAACGTATTAAAATAAATTGTCAGAATCATATCTTGTCAAAATGCACTGTTTCTTCTGTGTTTACGTGTTAAAATACACGATGGACAGCACTTCTTTGTCAACGAGTCAGTTATCTCATCAGCTAGTCAATGACTCAAACAAAAGAGTTAATGCTCTTTTAAGAAGTCTGGGAAGAGGGGTGAGAGGTCGCTTGTTACTTCAGCAGCTTCTGAGCCTGCTCGAGGCAGAAGATGCTCCAGACCTACGTGTGGGAGCGGGAGCTGAGAACCTCCAGCTCCAGCAGACACTGTCAGACTTGACTGAGAAGGAGAGGCAAGAAAACCAGGCCTAATTGGCAACAGAAGTTGGAACTGTCTTGGAAAGAGGAGATGGTAATTGCACTATTGATTTCAGTAAGACTGGGGTTTCATACCAAATGTCTCATTGGAGTATCATAAAGTTTGGATATGGATACATGAATATATGGATGCATGAATATATGAAACTAAACTGTTCCTTCTAACTCTGATTCTTCACGTGCTTTTTTATCCAAATGGAAAAGAAAAATTACATGCTCTGAACTGAGTGAAAAAATGGGACATAGGCATAAGTAAAAGGGTATAATTCTCTCAATTAATAAACATTACTGGGATAATTAAGCGTTAAGTAAGAGAATGTGGCAAGTGGCATAAAAGGAAATTGGTATTTTTCTTTGTGTTCAGTGTAACATGCAAAAGAAAGCACTTTGATTCTAATTAATCACACCATTTAAGAGCATTCTTCAGCTCAAAGTTTGTAATTTTTAGCTAATAAGCCAGTTACAAGTCTGTTCTAGACTGGCAACATGTGCTTACGAGAGGGGAAATAACTTCTGCTCCCTTCTGCAAGGACAGGTGCTGACACTGAGTGAGACTCACCATCACAGCTGCCCTGTTAACCTCCTTCTTGTTTGCAGTGGCCAAGGACAAGCACAGACATAGCTTTGGTGGCTTCAGGTCAATCTGGTCAATTGTTACAGTCTGCTGGGTACTGTCTTCCAGCATGTTTTTATCCAATGTGTGGATGAATAAAGAGCTTTGATCACTGGAGTGGGGTGCCTGCAATGACAGCAGTCAGATCACATAGCATGAATGAAACATCCTTACTAGCCCATGGGAATTAGTGTCATAAATGGAATATAAATTAAATCAAACTAATATTTAATGCAACATCTGGAGTTGGAAGGGACCAGCAAGGATGAAATTTTTCTCCACACGGGAGCCTGAAAGTTGAACTACATATCTAAGAACGTTTTCCAGGTGTTTCTGAACACTGACAGGCTTGGGGCCAAGATTCCTGGGAATCTGTGACAGCACTTGACCACCATCTCAGAGAAGAACCTTTTTTCTAGTATGCAGTCCAAACTTCCCCTGGTGCAATTGTAAGCCATTTCTTCATGTTCCTGTCACCAGACACCAGGAAGAAGAGTTCATTTCTTCTCATGAGGAAGTTGAGGGGAACAATGAGGTCACTCCTCATTTTCTGCTTTGCTAAACTGAACCAATCCAGTATCTTCAGCTGCTCCTCATAAATCAGGCCCTGCAGTAATTTCATTTTGTTTGTTGCTTTTAATAATTTTGTGTACAGAAGTTGGGATGGGATAAGAAATCAGCTCTATCAATTTATGTGATGTCTAACAAGGAAGTAATGACCTCCTGGTGTCAACTTAGGCCTACTTGCCACATATATAATGCAACATAAAGTTTTCAGTGGTAAAGATGTTGGTAAGGAAAGTCTTTTGTTCCAAATTAACAATGAATGATATGTAGAAAAACTCCAAAAATATCACACTTAATACTGCACTAGGATTAAAGCAGTTTATTGTTTATTTTCTCAGACTAAACGAGATTATTTCTCAAACCAGATATTTATATAAGAAACACATTTTGTGAGAAGGAAACATTTATGTGGAGGAGGAAAGCCATTAAAATAATTTCTGACTGAATATTTGTAGCTGCAATGAGAACTGATGTACAGTGGAAATTCTCAGGGAACTATGATTTTCATTTACAAAATACACTAATGTACAAATCAGGAAGAGAGTGGGATTTAAAAAAATCTGTGATGTTTGGCAAAACTTTTGGTGGTAATCCTTTAGAAAAAACTGTTGAAGTGAATACAGGGGTTTTACAAATGAAATTTATGTTCTAAGAATCAATGTATTATCTATGTGTGACAAAATCTTATTCCTCCCTTTCCTTTTACCTTAATGTGTATTGACAGAGCCCCAAGGAGCAGAAGTATATTTCAAATTTGGGTAGCTATGGCAGACAATGCACTGAGCTGGTGCAAAGTGTCAGGATGATGAAGCAGCAATCCACGGTTCTTCGTTTGCAGAGTAGGAAGAAAGGAGGAAAGCTGGAATGAGCTATAAGTGGGGGCAAAGGATCCCTGTAGTCATAGATCATCTGCCAAAAACAATGTCATGGGATGAATACCACCTTGAGTCCTCAGCAGTATCTCATGTGCTTATAGCTGTCCTTTGTGACCTGTGGAAACATTCCACTACCTTCAGTAACCTTGTAAAAATCCCATTTAACTAGAATTTGCAGAAGGAAACGCTGAGACACTAAGTTAATACATGTCTAAAAATACATACGGCATAGTAACTGTGATGCTGTTATCAGGTGGCAATCCTTGTGCTATTTAGGATGCTCCTTGTGATCACAATGCCTTTCATTGCCATGCTTATTACACATAGGAAGGAAGAAAGGTTTAATTTTTTCCTTTCTTTCTTGGCTAATAAAGAAATAAATTACAGATCTTGACAGATCATGTTTAAATCAGTAAATGTCTTTTTTTAGAGTGGAGCCGCTGAGTGAGTCAGTAGTTGATAATATGGAGTGACCAAAGTAGTGTCTATTACTTCTTATCTGAGACATACTTTGCCAAAGAACTGAATGCTGAACTGCAAGCAGACTTACCTCTTTCTGTATTATTTACATACTATTTCAAAATCTGTTTTTATTGAGTAGCTTTGATATCATCTTTAGGAAATGAGTGTGATGAGATATTAATTTCCTTCCTTCTAATTTTCCACTGCAGATTACTCTGCTTTGCTAAGCTAATCATAATCAGTCTAATGGAAGTGTTCTTTTCATTCAAACTTATTTTTATATTACTTTATGGTATTTTAATATAGTGCAGTTTTTCACCTGATTCACAATTTTCTTCAGCTAAGGTACTAGATTCTGAAAAGGGATGAGTTTTCAAATGCATAATGTGCATTACTTTCACTTTTTGGTTTGAATGATGAAGTAACAACTGTAGTTGATGCTTATGAGTTAATGACATAAACTGCAATACATTGAATGGATTAGAATGAGGACCAGTTTTGTTTCAAACTCACTGTCTCTGCTTTTAGATATCATATATTTTAGATTTAAAATTAGGTTCTACCTGAATATGAAGTACTCAGAGAAGTGTGATCTGCAAAATGGGGCTGTAAACCTCTAAAGAGCTCCTGTCACTTCCTCTGTCAAAATTTAGTATTGAAGAACAACACTATGATGTGCTAGAGCCAGAAAAAAAAAGGAATTTTGGCCTTTGTTTTCAAAACTTCCTTGGTTGGGTTTATCTAGGAATAATACAAGTTATTTAACCTGTTGATGTAGCTCTCAAACTGAGGGAATGACTATGTTTTTTTCTGAAAATACATTAAATATTGTGAATGGTGATTTGCAGGTGCTGTTAAATAGATCTATTCTACACTTTACTGTTTTCATCTGTGCCATGTGCTTCTAACCTACCTTAGCTTCACAATAATTGTTCTATTAATTTTATATTCACTGTCTTCCAAAAGCTCTTCTTTGAATGGTATCAGAGTAAATGGGACCCCACTAATAGCTGTGACTGTGAATAATTAGCACATAATTATTTAGGTTTTCCCTCTGCTCTGTTTAAAGAAGGCAGGCGTGAAGGATGTCCATGTGATCTGCCTTGGTCTTCATCGCCGCCAATTGTGTGAAAGTTTCAGCAGTGTGAGATACAATTCATTATCACAACAGGTTTATGAGATCTGTTGTAATTAAAGCTATTCTGTCTTCAGCAATAATCAAATGTGATATTTTGTGTTGTAACTGTAGTATTAAGAAATAGGCTTCTGAATGTGTGGGAAAATTCAAATAGTAAATCCTGTCTTAATTTCATGAGAATGGTATGAAAAGATGTGGTATGACAAGCACTTGTAACTGACAACCTGGCATATATGAAATAATTTTCATCTTTGAAAATACACTATTTTATTAGTAGTATGTGCTAGTAGTGCATAATTACAACTAAAATAATTATCTGAATCAGGAAATTTTAGATATATAGTGTATAAAAACAAGGTCCTGCATATAAGAAATCTAGGAGTGGTGAATAAATAATCTGAAGAAAACTAGAAATAAATTACATTTCTTATGTTGTCTTATAAACATTACAGTTATGAAATAACAGGTAAAACAATGTTGTAGAAAACTGGTGTTGCAGAGTGAAATATCTTGGTTTGGTAGCACTTCACACTGGCAAAATCTAAACTATAGCTGAATTTATAAATCTCTTAATTTTAGTTATTTTTTTATTGTCACTTCCCCCCATGTAATGTTTCACTTAAATATTGCAATTTAAAAATCAGTTTTATAAATATTTGGAATTTTCATGCATTTAAATTGTAATTGCTCATACAAGTTACGTAATAGATCGAACTCCTACCCCCTTGCTCACCCTCTGTCGCAGGAGCAGAATGCACTGAGTTGTTGGATCAACAAGAAAAGTCTGAAATATCAGTCACAGAGCACGGTGTATTAAGGCAAACCAAAACCGCCCCTTGGTTTTCTGTAGTACATTGGGCCATAATTTGTGGTTGTTCTGTAGCTGCTACACAAATCAATGCACTTTCCCTGTAGTCAGCTGGGGGGGGATCTCACGGTTGCTACCTCAGTGCAAGCCAACCCTAGTCATGAATCCGAGCCCTGGATATTTTCAAAAGCTAGGATTTAACCAGTTGTTCCCATTGCTCTTCTCTCTTGACTAGTTTTAACAAGTTCTGTGAACTAATTAGTCAGCTCAGTCACTAAATGAGGAAACCAGGAAACGAATATGCTGTTTTGGATTAAAGAAGGCAGCTGAAGGGTACTAACTTTTGTGCTGAAGATAAGCAAGTATTACTGCATCTTTCTCAGTGGTGTGGAAACTGAAATCAAGACAGTTAAATTAGTTCATGGAGATCCCTAAAATTAAACATGAGTAGATTTTTCTCGGAAAGATTACATAACATACCACCAGAAC
This sequence comes from Empidonax traillii, assembly GCF_003031625.1. Taxonomy (NCBI): domain Eukaryota; kingdom Metazoa; phylum Chordata; class Aves; order Passeriformes; family Tyrannidae; genus Empidonax; species Empidonax traillii. Next base: position 857,134 of record NW_020955569.1, on the reverse strand, counting down.
TGAGTCTCATTGCTGAACCTGGGGTATTCTCCACACAACTCCTGTGAATTGCCTGCTGCAAATAGAGTTACTAAATGTTGAGGAATACATTCAGTGCAGGTAGCTTGGGCTACAGCTGGAGGTTGAGCCCCAAGGACCCCCAGACTGTCCAGTGCTTGGACTGTGAGGGGATAAAAGCCCTGGGTTTCCTTTGTTTGGAGTCTCTCCTCAGAGGCACCAGCTTGAGATGTTAGTTTGCTATTTGGGTACTGCACTGAGATTAAACTATTTGAAGGATCTGGATGTCTGAGACTGCTTTGGGAAACCTGTGGTGAAGCTGGTAAGGAGGTCTGGTCTGACTGTGTGAGTGTGGGGGGTGTAGCTGTGGAGAGGCCTCAGTCCCTGCTCAGATGGTTGAAGTGTGAATGCCAGAGCAACTCCTGGATGATCAGACTGGGTGGTTTCCTTGCTAATGATATTAAACTTTCCCTGGAAATGTTTTGAGAAATAGATAAATAATTTTTTATGGAATTGTAAAAAGTGTAAAGTTAGTTATATGATTGCCTGCAACAGATGGAATTTAGGGGTTGCTGGTTCTCAGGTTTTAAAGTATTCCTGTGAAGTGTGTGGTACCATGCACACACAAAGTTCCTCTACCACCAGCTGAAAACTTCCAAGCTGAACTTTTTTCTTTTAATTTTTTTTTTTTTTACTCTTAAGACTTCATGTATGTAAAACCTTGTGCAGCTGATATCTTAAGGAGAAAAAGAATAATATGTTGAGAGATATGAAACTATGCTTCACAGAGCTCAGAACACATTGTTTAAACCAAATCAGGATCAAAACACTTAACTGAATACTTTTCAACATCTAATTAACAATGAGTGAGCTATACATTAAGGATCAATATCTGATAAGCCACAAAAATGGATGCTTTTAAAGTGCTAACAAATGCCCACAAATTTCTAGACACCCTATGTCATTAATTCGACCCCCTGGAGCAATGGGGTCAGACCACTTCCCACTCTGGGTTTGGGTGCCTACTTGGTGCACCCCAAGGTCTCACTCTCCTCGTGGGAGTGTGACTGCTCATCGTGTCTGATGATGAAGATGCTCTGTCAGGCTTTGACAGAGGATATGCTGCTTGTGTGACAACAACTGGCAGCAGCACCAAAACAGGTTTTGACCACTTCTGTGTCAGCCTCAAGGTCTCCTCTCTCTTACAAATGCTCTCGTTTCAATAATTCTTTTCAGGCTCAACTCTTTGTTTCAAAAGTCTGAGTAACTTCTCAGTTGTTACTTAATCCCTCTGATGGTTCTCTTTAACATAAGCCTCCTGGATAGTTTTGAGTAATTTGATTCACTCATGCTGTTTGCATTCAAGCCTTTGCAAGTGTTATTCAGACCATTTGTCAAAGGTTGACCGTGGGAGAACTCTCATGCCATGCAGTTGAAAATAAATATTTACAGTAAGTGTTTTGAAAGCTTTTGGTTAGTTTTCAGCTGTGGGTGGATGGAAACACTGGTGTTGAAAAATATCAATTCATATCTTAAAAGACAAATGTGAATGCTTTGGACATTTTCACCCTTTCATACCTTTGTCGTGTATTCGGTCATGCTTGTCTGTTTGTTGACACAGTTCATCTTTCTGCCCCTAACAGAACAGAACCATATTGAAAAATCAAGGATAGATCAAAGTGGTTTTGTGTGTCCTTGATAATAGATAAATATACCTGGGCTCCTCTTATAACTATTATACTAATTGTTATGCAACATACTTCCCAATTTGGTCTTTATATTCATTAATATTTTACATTGTGTTGAGGTACTTCAAATCTTGCATTATGCTTTCATAATAAGCTGTTTATAAGATGAATTATGCTACATTCTTTGGCTTATATAAATTAATAAACCCTGTATTTTCTGCTGGAAAGGACATTTACTTTCTGTTCTATTATATCTTTACTGTGTCTGCTTTATAGTTATATTTTGTAAAGGCTTCAAAATTGAATCTTACCTGTATACATATGTGCGTTATGGTGATGTCAGTCTTTTTTCACCTCTTAGTAAATCACCTTTTGCTCAACAAAGGCAGACAAGGGTATTGAAGTGCTTGGTTAAGTTAATTTTGCACCTTTGTTTTACAAGTTTGTTTATTTCTAAAAGTTAAATGCTGAATTGGAAAGAGCAAGTAAAATTCATGGGAACATTATTTTCCTCCTAGCTTACCTAAAGTGAACACTTTAAAGGATAAACACAGGTGAATAGAGATTCCACTTCTGTATTTTATTCATTTTACCTCCAAGCATTTACTGCATTACATAGAGGGGAATTTAGGTGTTATTTGCAGTATGAGTTGTCCACAGGACTGAACAAACTTCTCATGTTTAGCACAAGGCTAAGAACATTCAACACTCATGACAACATTATATCTAAAAATATTACAGGACTTGATGAAAGTAATTTGCAGTGTTTTAGCTGAAGACTGAAATATTGTGCTTTTAAATACACAGGCTCCAAATTCACGCGGAGGGTGAAACATAGTCATGGTCTCTACAATCCAGGACAGTGATCTTTTCTTCTCTCCATAACCAAAGAACCAGAAAATAAGAGGAATGAATTTGTGCTGCAAAAGTAATTGAAGTACCTTGATATTAAAGAAAACTGCTCTCTCCAGTCCTGTCAGAAGAGGGAATAATAAACCTTGCTACAAGGTAAGTACTTTTTCCTTTCCACTGTGGTTGGCATTTTGCAGCAGTGAGTATATCATTGATGGGGACTTGATTATGGTACCAGAGAAGATTCACACATTTTAGCAGGAATGATAACTTTTGGGCTTCTGGAGGCTTTCAAGGTATTTTCAGTCACTATTATTGCCGTGTATTCTTGGCTTACCTTAGGTAAAGCCGCTGACATCTTTGTACCTCTTTCTTACTCTGTAAAATGTTTTTTTTACAGTATGTCCTTTGCCTTTTTCTGTTGTAAACTTTTATACACATACATGTGAGCTCTTGGGTTCAGTTTCTGATCTTTCTCTTAGTATAAACTACATAAAAAGATCCAGGAGGAAAAGAACAATCTTTTTTATTTTAATTTAGATTTTTTTTATTTTTCGTACAGCAAGTCCAACTGGACTAAAGGCCCTCATCATCAGCTTCCAGAAAACTTGGTGCAGTGGGTCTCTGTGCATCACTGCCTAGCACTGGGCTCTGTAGAAAGTCTTTCTCCCTGCAAACTAGCTGATGTTATGTTTGGCACATAGGTCCACTGGAGGTCACAGAGTGCATGCGTGACAGCAGCAACAGTTATAGTAGATATCAAAAGGCAATGTAGATTATATATAAGACAATGGTAACACAAAATAGCTGGAAACACTATTGCAACTCTCATACTGTCATTGCACTCCATGTAGGAAGAACTTATCCTTTGTCACAGGAACAAACACTGACAAATATATGTTTGTCAAATGTTCTTCTTTTAAAAAAATGTGATCAATGAGAGTTAAGTTGTTGCAGACACAGAAGTTTCCATGATCTGAGGCGAATCAGAAATATCTTTGCAGGAATTATGAAGAAGAGTAAATAGTGTAAACAATTATCAAAGCAGGGCACAGGTAACTGAGAAAATCTTTTTTTTAAGCATTGTGTGGTCCAAGGGGATGTTACATAGTTTTCAGTAGTATATGTGCACCTACAATCCAGTATTGCATTCTGTATGTCTCGAATTCCTATTCAGAATTCCCACAGTCGTAGAATCATGGAATAGTTTGGGTTGGAAGGGACCTTTTGAGGTCATTTAGTCCAAACACCATGCAGTGAGCAGGAACATCTCCAACCAGACAAAGTTGCTCAGCCCTGTCCAGCCTGACCCTGAATTTTCCAGGGATGGGGCATCAGCCACCTCTCTGGACAACCTGTTCCCACTGTTTCACCGGGCTCATCTTAAAAATTTCCTTCCTTATCTGGTCTAAATCTATCCTCTTTTAGATTCAAATCATTACTGATTGTCCTATTGCAACAGGTCCTGCTGAAATGTTTTGTCCCCACCTTTCTTATAAGCTCCCTTAAAGTTCTGAAAGGCCACAATGAGGTCATCCCAGAGCCCTCTCCTGATTGGACAGGCTTTTTTTATATGAGAGGGGTTTCATCTTTCTGATGGGGAGAAAATAGCTAACAGCACAGAGAAAATGTCTTCTAAAGTTGTTTGACCAAGAAGGAGTCAGGGATAGAAGTATTAAGGAGAATAAACACTGATGCCTTCATCTCCCTCTATCACAAAGCACATCTGACACCCTCTCGGTGTTGCACTCAAAGTTGGTATTCCCTAACTTTTTTGCTTTTGGTTTGTAATCACTGCTCTTTTTAATAGGATATTTTTGCACTTGATTTATCATTTGCTTAAAGAAGCAACCTAAACAAAGTTTCTCTGTCTTTTTATGTGTATGTCTTTTTGATTTAACAGTTTCAGGAGACTCAAACTTACAGTTTAATTTGTAGACCCAGTAGACGGTTAAATAGCTCTTTAGAAAACAAATAATGTTTATTAGTATAGCAGGGGGGAAAAGACTTGGCGATAACTTTTATGCTACTCTTAATTATATTTTTCTATGCATGTGTTTTTTTTTTTTTTTTTTTTTTTTTTTTTTTTTTTTTTTTTTTTTTTTTTTTTTTTTTTTTTTGCTTTGTTGGGGTTTCATGTTTGTTTGTGTTTTTGTGTGGGTTTTGATGGTTGTTTTGTTGGGCTTTTTTTTTGTTTGTTGCTTTTTGCTCGTGTTGGCACAGAAAACGACATGATAACATAAGTTCTATATTCAAAAATTGAAATCTGCTCTGTTTTCTCCTCTTCCTTTACCATAACAATAATAGAAGGAATTGACTGTGTGAAAACCAAACTCATGGTGCTTCAGGTTGTTGGATCAGTCTGATCCAAATATTTTGCCCTTGAGTTTTGTGAAGAACAGCTTTATTTTGCATTTGCATTTTCATCAATTAAATTGTGGCAGACCCAAGGAAATAAACTGTTATTTCTCATTTGTATTTTTTTACCTTTTCAGTTATTTAATATCAGTTTGCTCTTTTTTACCGCATTTACAGGAATCAATTGACTTGCAGGTGTTCTTTTTGTTGAAACCATTAAAAGAGAATAACATATGATAAAATAATTTCATTCCATTTGAGATTAACAATTGTAGTCCTGCAGCAGAACTATTTGCTGAAACGTGGACAGGGGAATATTCAACCATCAATTAAAAAAAATAGTTTCAAAAAAATCCTAAAGTTGATTTAGCTAAACTTTTTTTAGGATGAATACTGAAAGCTCAAACAACATCTAAATGCTTTACTTTATTTTAACATTTTGGAATGTATTTTTAGGTTCTTTGCTTTTACTATTAAATATTAACAGTCCCATGTAAACACAGGGGTTTTTTATTGCTTCAAGAATCCTTAAGTCTTCACTTAAGAGTTTGAATGAACAGGGATTTTTCAACCTCAATTTTCAGTGAAACTACCATTTTATTCTCTGCACATTTCTAATTATGCTCCCATTGAGGCTGTAATGTGCACAGTGGTTCTTGATTACCCTGTTTGAAACAGTGTTTATTCTGTATACAGTGATCTATAACTGTGGCAGTTTCAGCCCCTGTAACCACTGAAATGAAACAACTCCTTTCTTATTGTTCGTGAACCTCCCTTTCTTTGATCAAGTATCATTGTTTCCATGACCATGTGTTAACTTTCTCTGATCCATTTTTTTCTCTCCACTTTTTCTCTTCTTCCTGATCTTAATATAACCACGGCAATTTTCTTGACTGTAAACAGAACGTGTACAGGCCATTTATATCTTGTAGCCACTGAAACTCAAGGCCAGTCCAAAGACGATGTCAGATGTGAACAATATTTTCAAGACAAAATCCTGAATCATCACAGCTGGAGGAATGGCCCATTTTCGGTACTAACCACTCTTTTTCTTCCCTGCTTTTATTGCTCAGATGTGCGACATATTTTGGATGATGGTGTTTGTTCAAAGACCTCATCTCCCTGTTCAGGATGGAATCTGAATTTCAACTCTGATACACTGTTGACGCCAGAAACAGATGGCTGTGACGCCACTGGTGTAAAATAGCTGCTTAGAGAGGTTGGCTGAGTTTGTGTTGTGTTTTGAAAACAGAAATGTCAGGAGTCAAGGAGAGCTATATCTGTTTCATAAACTGAAAGGATCTAGTATCTTCTATTTCTTATTTCAATCTGCATTTTAAAGTCAGACAATTCCTACTAGAAGTATTTCTTTAAGTAACAGTCTGGAGGAGGTGAAAAACTGATGCCCTGTCTTATGGGAATTAATACATCCCCAGACTTTCCAGAATGGTTTGAAGGTAAAAGCTTTGACTTAAATCTAATTTATATCAGGAAAGGAACATGATGTCATATCATTGTAGATAGTGATAAACATTGGTAGTTCAGCAATACAAATAATATGACAACTAAACTGGAGGTCAAGGACTCCAGGACCTTAATTTACACCATAAATCTTTGAAAACTGTTGTTGGGAAGTTTTTCTGTCCTCGACATTTATTCATTTACTTATTTGTTTAATAGTTTGTTGTTAAAAGGAGCAGTTATGTATTTGAAACACTGTGCAAAACTCATTTCGTGGGACTAAATGACATTGGGAATTTACACCAGGGCAATAATTTTTCAGGAGTATCTCCAGGCCTCACATATTACCAGGATTTCAGAAACTAGGAAAAAAACAGATAATAATAAGAAACATAGTAAACCAGGGAGAGAGACAGGTGGCAAAAGCCAAAAGGGATATCAAGCTGGAAGGTTCCCTTCCTTCCTGCAGGTACAGATGAGTTCCCTGAACTCCAGTCCATCCCTGGGGTGCCTGCAGAGAAGCTGCAGAGGCTGCTGCACCCAAGCTGCCCCACACTTGTCTACTGTATCTTCAGCTGGCACTTTTCACCAGCACTAAATTACTTCACATAAGTGAAGGAAACAGCAAATTAACTCTCTCTGAAGGGTCTTTCTGGAAACATATTGGATTTTCTGGTTATCTACAGTGCCAAACTAGAAGCCTCTGACAACAGATTTGATGCGTCTGTTAGCAAAGCTCATTTGGATCTTTATTCTTTACTTAGATAATCTAACACCCTGGAAATGGTCTTCAAAGTGCTTTAAGATAGTTTCCAGATCTATTCTAAAAATGTAAAGCTGTGCATATTTTTCTGAAATGCAGTGAAATAGGAAATAATACTCAACTTTGTGCTGCAAAACTATTTAAACAAGCATAAAGCTGTTCATTGACAAAAGTACCAATAGACAAAACATGTAGTGATGTTATTAAGAGTGATTTTTGTCAGAGTAGAGAATAAACCCACCAAATTTTCTGCATAAGAATGTGTTTAGCTTTAAAGAGAAGTATTAAGGTTAGGAAAAAAATATTTCAGTGGACTGACACTGTCTCAAAATCAGCATTTGTTAGTAATTTCCTTTGAAAAATTTCCCAGAATTAAAAAAAAAAAAAAAAATTGAAAAAGTGTTGGAGGGGAAAAAAAAAGTTGATTTTTCAGTGAACATTTTTATATTTATATATAAATAATTAATATATATTTTTATATAATTATTTATATAATATATATTATATATTATATATAATTAATATATTACATATTAGATCATTTCAAGAGAATGACCCTTGAAAATTAAAATGTTACAAAAAAGTTAAAAGTTAATCTGCCCTAAAATAAAGTAAGCCATGCTTTGTTCATTTTATGAATATATTTTTGTTCCCGAGTTTTCATTTTACTGACAAAAAGACAAACTTCATATAGATAATTTTCCCTTATGTTTATTTCCTTTTTTCAATCTCCTCTTGATTTAGTCACTTTTAAAAAAAAGAGTGATATATACAGTTCAACTTAGGACAAATTTTATGTAAAGATGCCTATTATTTGTGGAAGTAATTTTATGAAGGCCATAAAATCTGGAGGTTTTCAATTGCTGTTATTATTTATCATATTCCGCTTATCTGACTGAGTTGTGGTGAAGGAGTTGAATAACCTAGAGGTATAAAGATTGTGCAATTGTCCCATTTCAGCAGAGTTCCAATCAGCAGAGTCTGTCACTCCACTGTTCTGTGTTCTCTCCTATAGTTATAAGAAAAAACTTCTTCTGCTCCAACCTGATCTGAATTGATTGTACTTCTGACTATTGCTATGACATTCCTATGAATAAAAAAGCGAGACGGTTGAAGTGAGCGTTGATCTGAATTGAACTCATTCAGATAGATTCTTCCTGTTTTGTTATTTGCCTCTGAAATGATTATGCAAACTGGATTTAAATGAAGTTCCAAATATATCTTGGATGTGCTTCCAAGCACCTGCAAAGCTCCATCATTCCTTGTCCATCTGCCACAAAGTCACAATGAGACCTTGCTGTTAGACTGTACGTACTACACCTGCCCCTGGTTATTTCCTTCTTGCTGTCATGTGCTTGCTGAAAGTGTTTTGCCATATATTAAATAAAATCCTCCAGAACACTGAACTGGAAGTAAAAAGAATTAAAACCAAAATGAAAAGTGCTTTGAGTACAAAAGAATTCGGCAGTCACTGTATTAATTCCCAAGGAACATACTGTTTTTCTACAAGTCATAATTACATTCAAACAGTGGTAAATGCACGACCTTGTTTCATACAGTCATGCCTTTAACAAGGTTAGTCCTCTCCTTTATTTAACAGAGCCCATTGTGTTCTTATGTATGGTTTGATGCTAAAACCAATGTACTCTTTAACAGCTTTTGAAGAGAATTTCTTTAACGCATATCCACAGAAACACTTGTGGAATCAATATATTTGCATTTCAATACACCTTTGTTTAACTGGCTCGAGATGAGGTTGACCCACAACTTATCTCTCTGTAGAAATGCTATTTTTATTTGCTTCTTTGGGGCAATTTTTTCCTACTTTGTGGTGCATGAACACAATTACAGTCTCACCCATGATTGTCATACATCATACTGCTAATTTAATGACACGGGTGGAGATACAGGAGAAGCAGAAAGTGATGAAAACATTAGCATAAAGCTTGGAAAATATTTTATTCTTTTTAAAGACATTTTGATTCAGGAAACCTTAAAAGCTGTATTTTTCATAAAAGCATTAGAATGCTTTATTATTTCTGCACGTGCACATACACACCACACCCACATTACATGGAATAACACCAGTAATTACAGTTGTCTCACATAACTGGTACCTGCTTCAGTGTTGGCAGAAGCAGCAGAAAAGGTGGGGCTTGCTGGAGCAAAGAGCAATGATAGCAAATTGTCTTGTCAGCCTTAGGCAACTACTTATTTCTCTCAGAACTAGATCCAGCAAAAGCCAGACAGTGCTGCAATGCTGTTTAATGGATATTTATCTCTCCTGGTAATTTTTCAGTTGGTAACTTAACTTCCTCCACATTTGATCTATACAGATATGCAGGGAGTCTTCACACAAGTATAGTGTGGTTTGAGGTTTCGGGGCATTTTTGCGTTGTTTTTGTTTGTTTGTTTCCTTCATCTATGTCATTATCAAACATGTATATGAAGCATGTTTGAAAAATACTTCCTTTCACTTCCAGAAATTTTTCTTTTTTTTTAGTTGTGAAAGCCCTACAGTTCTGGTATAAGAAATCATTGAAACATTGCTTTACTTTAATCACAGGTGGGAATAGCAAAAGAGATTTGAAACACTAATGGTAGAAACAACAAAATAATTCTGCAGAGGTACAAACCACTCAAGATTAGCTTTGCACTAGATTGGAAATACTCCAACCATTTGGAACTTGTTGTAATGAAACATTTGATTCAAAGTAATTAACCTCCAACTTTTGTTTTATTTTATCAAAGCTTATAGCCTATGCATGGCTTTAGTGATGAAAGGTAGCTGCAGAAACACCTTTGATCATGTGGTTGCATAACAGAAACACTTAAAAAGGGATTCACAAGTCAAAGCTAAAGAAAAAAAATTAGTGTCAGATTGACATTGGATAGAAAAATAAACACAAGATATAAATTTAATGCTGTAGAGATACATATCTGTGTGAGCCTTGGACAAGTGGTTATAGCAGATTAAAGAAGATCAAAAGGAATTAAGAAAAAAGTAGGCAACTTGAACAGAATTCTGAGAGCTTCATCTATTTATAGTTTGTAGTGCTGGAGAGATCATTGTAACTACCCAGTCTAACTCTTTCTGTAACTTTTAGTTTGAAACCTGACCGACTGCAGATTGTCCCTCCCTGGGACTAACAGCACTCTCATTCACTTGCTGTTCCACTGAACATGTCAGGGTGTACTGGGACCTTTCTATTCGAGTACATTAGCATCTCCCATCTGCTTATTCCCTCTTGTGACGGGCAGTTGAGTTCATGTTTGTGTGTTTCAGGAACATTATTTAATCTAAAGAACTTTTACCTGATTTAAAAAGAGCTATAGCTGTCCAGAGATAACAAACATCTGTGAATTATTTCCATTTTATTGATAATAGAAAGTTGTCTTTGATTTATAAATATATGTAAGTATATGCATGCACATGAACACAAATATATGTAAATACATAGGGGCGTCTGGGGAATAATTATGAGGATTAAGTTTTTTTTATTCCAGTGTAGCGCAATTAGTTCCATGAAACAATATATAGCAATAAACTAAATGAGTATTTCTCCTCACTCTGGTGTTAAAGATACTTAGTTTTTGCACTAATAAAGCAGTTCAGCTCCCTGAAGTATGCATTTTAAAGGGAGTTAGAGGAGATCCTAATGCTTTACCAGGAAAACTGTTCCACAGTTCCTTTAAGAAGCCTGGTGAGTACAAGGATTGACTTGGCTTATGAGTTAGGAAAAGGCACCAGTGAGGACGGTCTGCCTTTGCAAGAAAACTAAAAGAATACTGAAACTAATTTTATGGGTAGATGTTTGATCACTGATACAAACAATCTTTCTGGTTCTGGACTTATGTTTGTGGTTCTTTATAATTTGTGTTTAGTAAAATCACCAAAAACCCAAAGAGCTCTTCCCCACCTCCCAGAAACTCTTACACATTCTGCTTTTTTTTTTTTTTTAAATTAGATTATGTTTTTAATGATTTAGTGGTTTAATGTGTTTTTGTCAATATTATAAAAATATTTACATAGATTAAGAAAAACATAGGCAGACTGAATGATCTCTCTAAGTCACTTTACTTGCAGTCACAGGTATTTTATGGACACATGGTTCAACACATTTCAAGCGTTATGAAGTTTCAAAGGAAAAGTTATATTCTCCTTGGTTATTAAAAAAAAACCCTCCTTCCTTACTATCAATTTTGCAGTGTCCAGGCATCTCGGTGTGCACCATTCCTCCTTTTCTTTCCTAGCGATTGACGCTTCAGATGTTCCAGTCTGTAAGTTTACTAGCAGTTCCTACCCTAGGAAATCCCACATTACTGTACAGTTTCTTTGCTGAGTGCTTCTCTCCAGTGCTAAGCAAACCATTTCTTCATTCTTATCACTAAAGGAGCAGGATAAAGCGCATCTTGCCCCAGAGCTCCTAGCATGGAAGAGATCAAATGTCAGCAGCACATTACAAGAGTGACAACATCTGTTCATCGTGGCAAAAGGTTTACAGGCCAATGTCCACAAGTGGTCCTTTTTTAATTTCAGAATGTTTAGAAAGAACATCTAGCAGTTTGTACCTGCAGGCTCTGTTCTTGTGCTTGGTCTTGGTACAAATAGTAGATGAGGGAGACAAGTGTCCTTGACCGTCTCCTCCGAGCCATGTTGTTCTGCTTTACAGTTCAGCCCACTAGCAGGGCAGCTGTTTGACTGTTTCAGGCAGTAGGTATCGTGCCCTGGAATTCTTCCCCACTAGGAAGGCAAGGATTTTTCTTTTCCTGCCTCATTTATATAATGCATCACTGAGCCTATGAAGTAGAAGCTGATACTTAGAAGAGGAAACAAAGTTCATGAGCATAAGAACCTGCATTTATTTATTTTGGATTCTCAGTACAAGGAAATACACATGGAAGCATGTTTACTTTTGTATAATTTTTGAGTCTTTTAATGAAAGAGAACCAAAACATAAAAGTTACAGGCTGTAACCTGTGATGGAGATAAGTGAATTTTTAAAATCAAAATATTATCAATATATACTTCCAAACTTGTCTAACTTGTATCACTGGGTAAGAATGGGTTTTTTTGTATTATTAACTTAGCTGAAGATTGGCGCTGCTGCCATCACTGGGAATTGTGCTGATTGGAAGCAAGACTCTCCTTCCCTCTCTGGCATCCTGTGTTGTGTGGCAGGCAGATCACATCCTGTGTGCAGACAGCAGCACATATTCTCTGACTGCAGTGATTGCCTCCATGCTGCTCCAGGGCAACAACAATTTGCAGATTAAAATGCCCAAAAGTTGCACTTATATCTTATCAGTGACAGGAAGATTAGCATACCCAACCTAAAGCCAGCAAAATTTTTGTGCTGTTTTGTGAATTACCATGTTATGTGGCAAAATACAGACCAGTAGGTTTGAGCTGCTGCACAGCCTCTAATTATGCCCTTCTTTTTAATGGTCATTTTTCATAAAACAATTTAGTTGAAGTAATAAGAAGCTGTGACTTAAGGTTTCCCTTCCAGAAAGAGCTCCCTAACCACTATCCTGGCTTCATTAACCCTCCTGTCCTCCTTATTATGGACCTCATCTTCTGTCTGTGTTTTAGAAAAATGGAGGGAGAAATTTAATTTCAGAAGAGGATTTTAGGCTGTGATGCTGTGTTTGAAGAAGCACCTTCTTTCAAACCTTGATTAGGCTTTATCAATGGCTTCAATGGAGAATTTTCAGCAAAATAAGGAGGAAACAGGTCAAGTTGTTTTATGAGATATAGATCATTACCTTTCTGAGGCACTGACCCATTCAGTTGTTGCTTTTTGAAACAAGTGACTGTGCTATGCTTTCCATGGAAGTTCACTGTGGTTCAGTGATAATGCAGGAAGAAACCCCTGCTGAAATGTCATACCTTTCCTCTGTAATAAAGTGTAAGTCTACTATTTAGTTCTAGATGAGTAAACGAGTAGCAAAATTTACATAAATAGAGTGGTCAAGGGAAGGAAAGACAAAACTATTTAACTATGAAAGTTTCCACTTAAAATTAAGGTTTAGTTTCCTAGAGAAAGAAAAGATTACTGCAGCATGGATTTCTTTTAAAAAGTCTTTTGCTCCCAGCTATTGAAAGTTGTATTTTCCTTCAATATTGAGTATATAAGGGAAAATACAATTGAGTATCCTTCAGATACCCATTAGAAGCAACAATCACTTTTTTAACCTTAGACAGTTAACACCGTGGGATTTAATCTCAGATGTAGGCTGTAGAACAACTTAGGTTAATGAAACATTATTGTCAAGGCTGTATTATTTTCTGTGATGAAATCATTTGAACTAAAAAATTGAGTTCTACAATAGGAATAAAGTAAGGGAGGGGGGAAAAAACATTACATCTGGATGAAACCTAATTCAAAGGCAAGAGAAATTAAATAAAGTCATACCCAGTTGAGCTGTCCTACTCTATTTATTGATTTATTAAGCAAAATAGTTAACCAGGAAATATCTATGGAAGATTTAATTCTTACAGATATTCTCAGTCATGGAAAAGCATTTGTTATGCTCAGCTCTCAAAAGACAAATTTGTAATACAATGGAAACAAAGATTTTGAGTAAGAGAAATGTCTCAGTATATGTTTTTGATATATTTAGTAGAACAGCTCAGAGCTTTTGTCTTTTGTATGTGTATATGTAAATATGTGTATCAATATTAATACTTTGTAATTTATATGTTATATATACAAAACTTGTTTGGCCACAAAAGCTCTAATTTTGGGTAAAGCTGAAAAACCTCTCTTTAAACATGTGAATGACTTGTAATAGCAGAGGGATACTCAACCTATGGACACAGGAAGTTTGCTTTTCCCTTAAATTTGCAGTGAGATGTCACAGCTTTACAGTTTCTGACCAGGGGTACATTGTGACTGTGTTAGTGTCAGAGCTGTGCCCTGATACTGATTTCTCCACAGCTGTACAGAGGGTGAGCAAACATGACAGTCTGGACCAGATTAGGCACCTCCACTTATATTTCCCTAGAGAACTTGAATATATTTACACATAAAGTAGAGCTCTTGGGATGGGGAGTTGGTTAAAACATAATAATATAATGCAGTGCTTGTATTTATAATGTGTTCCACGTAGACAAACAGTATCTATATATGTTTTTTTGATGATAGCTGAAGACTGGAATGCCAGGATTTTGATGGATGAGATATCATAGCTGGTACTGACAGTAAAGGTTATCTTTTTACATAAATGCAGGCTGGTATTTTGATAAAGTTGTTTGCAACCACAGAACAAATGCGTGCTTTTGTGGTTGAGGCCTTTACCCAGGGAGTGCTGCAATTTTACCTGTCCCTGCATTCTTAGCCATTCTTTGCAAGTTTTTCTGTGTCCTTTTTTTTCCTCCCCTTGTTCATTCAAGTGCTGTTTCAATTTTTTTCCTTATTACATGCCTGCTAATCATGAAGAATATGCAAATAAGACACCATTAATATTCACACACACTCCAGGAGTTAAATTAACCTATTTTGTTTTTAAGATGAAATTGATTATCTTTTAGCAATGGTTAAAATTAACGTGAGGTAATTAAGACTTTCCTGTAGGCTCAGGAAATGATTTTAGTAAGACTCTCATGAACTCAGTCCCCTGAGTGAAGAAGGCTGGAGTTAAAAAAGCAGACAACCTGAAGATGATTATTGCATTACTAATACTGAAACTTGTTTTTCAAGGTTTAATTAAAATATTTACTGTGATGGTTCAGCTACACTCCGCAGTCAGTGATGTAAAACAGTTGATATTTATTTCCCCATTTTAAGTCCATCGTAAAAGGTGGAGAGAATTTTTGACAATTGTAGTAAATCTGCTCTTTTCAATACTGCATAGAAGGTTCCTGCTGGGAGCTCATAATGGAATATTGTTTGCTACAAGAAGAGAAGCATTGTTTGGCTTTCTAAAATAAACAAACAAACCAACCTTTTTTGAAAAAAATTCTTCTGACTCCTTTTTTTCTTTTATAATTTTTTTCTTTTCTTCTTTATCCCTTTTTGTTTTCTTTCTTTTTCTTTTCTTCCTCCTGTAAGGGATCCCCAGATCTTTAACAGGGTGATTAAAAGAACTGGTAATACTGCGCTTAACTTTCCATATTAGAGGAGAGTCATACCTAACTTGCTTTTAAGTGTAAATAGGAGTAATCATGAACATAACATGAACTACCTTCAGTATAGGGACTGTGTTCTTTTTATGATCAGTTTTCTATATTTGAACAAGGGCATATTACCAGATTCTCCTTTTGGAACATATCAGTACAAGAAGCAAACCAAACCACCGAAGAGTATCTTACGGAACGATGTAAGCATTTTACTTATAGAGTTATATGTCAACAAATTCAGGAGAAAGATGATTTTCCAAGTCCGTAGGAGCCTGCACATAAAAACAGCAAGCTAAACCAGCTCCAAGCAGTTTCTCTGGACTAGCCTGGAACCACAATGGCAGAGCAGGGACACAAAGCTCTTTTCATTGATTACTGCTTTCTCTTTTACTGGCACAGGTGCACACACACCAACACATAAAAACAGAGAGAGCAAGGGAACAATCGCAGATTTCACCCACTTACCTTTCCTTGGTGCAGCTCCTGAGAATAATGACAAAGCATTGAGTCCCAAATTTTAGTTTCACTGCTTATTTGCAATTCACCGCCAACTGCAATAAAGCTGGATAGAGACACAAAGCAACTTATGATACCTACTACGAGGCAATTGCAATCTGCACGTCAGAGGAAGAATTTCAGCAGTGTTCTTTAAATACAGTACTGTATTTAAGTGTATTTTAACTGTATTAAACTGACTACAGTTTCAGCAAAGCTATCACAAATTATAAAAGTCATAATAATATCTATGTACAGTGTCTATAAAAATAATAAGGGTAGAATTTTTATGAATTTTATTGGCAGTGCTTTAAAATTATATTAATATCAGAATTTAAACAAAAGTTTTGGTTCACGTTTCTGAAATCAAGTGTCTTTGAAAGCATTAAAAAAGACTTGATTTGCAGAAGCCTTCAGAAGATCATAGTGCAGTCAGTTGCCCACTTCAGAAATGGAAATTTCATTCTATTAGCAAAAGGTGAGCTACCAGTTTTCCCAGAGTAGCATGCTCGCTTTTGGTTGTATGAAAATGTAAGGTGGGATAAGCGTTCCATAAAAAATTTTTGTGTATATAATAGAGATTATAAAGATTGGTGTTTATTTTATCCTGGCAGTAACTGAACAGTGTTTTTTTTCTTAGAATAAATATGATGTCCTCTTAAGATGGCAACAATGTGGGCAGCTGCTACAGGTAATAGATGGGAAATTAATGTTAAATTCTGTACGTCCCAAGAGTGCTCAAGTGCGATGGGATCACTTAATATCACTTCCTATGAGTTAATTAGACCTCCAGTTAGAGGAATATTCTGCAGTTCACTGTTCATTAGCCTGACAGTTGCAAATGAAGTGCTTACAGTTTATGCACCGTTTAATCCCAGAGCTATGAAAATGCAGGAGAATGTGAAAGTTGTGCCCCTATGTGTTTAGAACTTTGATTGAGAAAGAGTATCTTAGGAATATTTTTACAGTAATAACATAGATTGGCAAATCTTGTTTTTCTGTAGTAAAGGAGGTTACTTGCTTTGAGGATGTTTAATTGAACTTTTTATTTATTTTGGACAAGGTAAATATATTTCTGGAAGATTGCGACTGCTCTCGCTTCCAAGTTGTTTTCATGATAAATGAGGTAGCTTTCTTTCTCTCAGGAGAGAAAACCTCCAGTTTGGAGCCTAACAGAGCAAAAGAGGAAGTTTTGAAAGATTGGTCCCATGGCTAGGGAACAGTACTGGGATTTGAAGTGTCCAAATGTCCCTTCTGAATTCAGTCACACATGTACAAATGCTGTGATCTTTGGAAAAGACATTTTGGTATCCTTCAGATGAAAACGCAGGAGTATTTCAGTTTCAGTACTTAGATGGGTCAAGCCATTATTATTTCAGCTGAATTTCTCACTGACTAAAATAAGGACTGTATTATTCCCTGTTTCATGTACAGGGTGGTCAGTTCAGTAACGGTTATTGGATTGTATTAGCGATTTTGTTGTTTAAGAAAAGCTAAAGTCACTCTGTATTGGAGCAGTGAAACAAAAGATATTGTTCGAGGGCATTGATATAATGAAGGTCAGCCCATTGCAGGCTGTCAGACATGCCAAGTGTAATATTTTGACAGAGCAGTTGACATTGACAACATCTCTGAATGAGTTTTTGCCTGGGAGTACATAAAAGATAGTGGTGGTGAGCAAATGTCAGAAGCACATAGGCTGTTCTGAGAAAGGAAGCAGGAAATGCTGAGAGAATTGAGGAATACATAAGAACAGGTGATCATAAAATGAGAATGTCTGCAGGCTGACAGTCATAGGAACAGATGGAAGCTGTGTTCAGACTGAAGTTGAAAGGAAATACAGGAAAAGCACAGAAAGCCCAAGAGTATAGTGCACATATGATCTGCTGTACTATAGATATGTGGGTGTGAATGCAAAAATAAAAGGCAAAACTAATCTCTATACACATGAATAAACCTGTGGACCTAAATGTTGCAGAACTCTACAACGCTGAAGTCAATTGGTCCAATTCTTGCTTGTTTTTCACATTTCAAGGGAGAGCTAAAGCACTACTGTACTGATTTGGTCCAGAAAAAAATTACTTCCAAAAGGGCAAAAAATGGAGTGATAAAAAAATCCCACAGTGTCAACATAAGCTAGATTTGCATAATTAGAATTTTGTACAGCATCTAGCTCTGTGATCTGTGTTCTCCTGAGCTGAAAAGCTACACTTCAGAGAGGTTAAATGATGTGACTAAGAAGAATGAGGAAGCAATAGGGTTGCTATCCTCCTTGTAGTTATGGTCACATGGATATGAAACATTCAAGGAGTTTCCACTGATATTTCTTCATTAGCGGAGCTCAGCAATGGGAAGAGAGTTCAAATATGTTTGCCATCAGAGAGGCTTTACTGCCACGATGTTCTGATTCCTGATGAGAACGTCCCCTAGCCCAGCTAAAGCAGTAGAATTTTTGTGATAACAGTAAGACAAGTGCCTCCCTGCCTCTGAATGCAGGCAGAGCAGGATGAGACCAACAGGCTCCTCCTGGTATAACAAAGGCGTGGGGAGGTTACATTCAGCACAGGCTGGAAGGTGAGGGGGATAATGTGGTAAAGGAAGCCAGGTGAGCGCTTCCCTTTGATTGTTACCACCTGAAAGTTAAGAGAGAAACTCATAATCCTTTGATTTCTCACGGCCTATTTGAGTGAGTTTTCAGGCCTCAGCTGTAACACCAGAGCATAACACTAAAACCCAGTAATAATTAGTAGCCTTGCCGGAGACTCAAGAGGAAGGTAAGAATTCTTGTTCCTCACTTAAAAATCTGCTTTTCCTGCTCTGCTAGAGGTGTACTAACATGAAATTCTATGAACAAACTTAGTTTCATTAATCTGGTATGAAATTGTCACTGTGCCAGCTGATTTTATGTATGTCCCTCAAGTCATCCCTCTGCATCCCCTTTTCCCCTGAATCTTTGAGTCTCTGTTAGCAGAGACTAATCTTATGTAGGTCAGCAGTGTTTCAGCCAGTTGCTCTCAGCACGAGCACACAGATATTTTATACTGTTACAGAAAATGGGTTTTGCAATCCTCTTCAACACAGACATAGGAGAATGGCGAGGACTCATCTTTGGATATGTCTGCAATATTCAGGTTAATAACCTATTAATAAAAACTGTTCAGCCTGATGTGCTGCCTCTGAGACAGCAGAGTGTGATACTCAATAGCAGTTACTCTTACTGGCAGATATGATCAAACTGCAGGATGTTCCTTTGTTAGTGGCTGCCTCTTTCACACGGACCCTTTCCTGATCTACTACATCTACTTGCTAAAAGTAGCTATTTATAACTGCATTTTAAAGTTAAAACAATTCATGAAGGTCCATGTATTTTCTCCATAGGGCAGGACTGAAAACAGACACATTCTGAGTACCCTCTTTTCTTGTATTTAATATTACAGTGCAGTGTGACAAGTATGCTATTGTTTCATCAATGTTCCGTGGATATTATGGACATAATAGAGCTAACTACAAACACAGAGGATGAAAAAGGTTTTAAGGACAGATATTGAGAGGTGAATGTCTTTTGTGATTTGAGGTTGTGAAACAGTATTTCATTGTATCATTCTGATATATCACTCATCTGAAAGTTCAGGAAAACTTCTATGGTAACATATATCATGCCTATTTTAAATTATAGTTAATTGTATTCATCCTATCATAGGATTTACTGTACTTGAGTGAACAGCTATACAAAGAAGGAACATAGAATCATTGTAACTACAGAATTGCATTTTCTACTTGGGAAGCTTTGCTTTGATTTGTTATTTTACGTTGTTATTATTTTATTGTGAGATGAAAATGGAAGCTTTTATTACAATTATTAAGCATTTTCATCCCTAAATTTTGGCAGTACAAGTTCCTTCCATAAATGAAATTGAGGTAAACACAGATACATATCAGTTATAGCAAATACTGAAAATGCAGGATAGATAATAACTTTTTTCCCTTTAGTAATTCAAACTACAGTGGATACCCTATGAGAATTCATGAGATTGCTGCAGTTCTGGGCTTTGGAATGAGTGTGCTAAGTGGTAAAATTGCGGAGCCAGACTGTTCAACATTGTAGTCAAACAATACATTAAATACAGAGGAATATAATTTATATCTAATGTATTTCAGGATAAACCTGGCAAATGTAATTCTCACCCCTGGAGAACAGTGTGTTCAGAAAGAGACTTTCAAGGCATCTAGCAGAACACGTATATTCTTGACAATAGCATTGTTTTGTTATATGAGTTCTCTTCTATCACAGGTTCCTTGTTGTATTTTTCATTATCTCAGAACTTATCAGGTGAGGAAAGAGAGAGACATTATTTTAGCACCTGTCTTTTGGGGAAAAGGGTAGTGACACAACTAACTTCCTTTACAGGGAGCAGAATAACCTTCCCCAGCTTTTCTCAAAATTTACGGTCCATTTTCTAAAGGTACCTTTAAAGTAGCTAGAGAATAAAAAGATATTCAAGGGTGCTTTGAAGGGCATATGTGCTTGTATTCTGTATTGTAGTGCTTGGTGTTACTGCTCTGATTTCTGGTATCTGGCATTCTGAATTGACTGCTACCCAAACTTCTTTTTAACAAAGAAAACCTACAGTCCTACCCACCAATATAAAATGCTGCTCACTAATGGCCCAATCCAATAAAATACCCTCTCCATCTGGTTGCTGACAATCCAGATAAAGAAATCACTGCCTGTAGCTTCCCACAAGTTATGATGTCAGTCTGCTGCTCCTACCCCTCACCTTCTAGTGTTCTCCATTTATCTGACTGCTCTCCACCTCAGTTCTGTAAAATTCGTAGGTTAAAGAACTCTTACATGCTAATTCTTTTCCTTTTCTTATTTGTTAGGTATAATCAGTAGCATATTATAGAGTTATGTTAGGGAGGAATCAGACGAGCAGAGTGTGTGGGTATCAGTCTACAGGTGATAAAAAGGTTTTTTAGGTTGAAGACATTGGTAACCAGATTAGCCACACCTGAAACCAATTTCTTGACTGTGTCATATCTGTGGTTTGTTATGCCTCCAGCACACCTGCGGTGGCTCTTGTAGCAGATGTAACTCTTTTCTGTATAGAAACCCAAGTGGCAAATCATGATTTGGAATGAAATGAAAAAAGGTGAGGGAGTGAGCGGGACAGGAGTAAGAGTTTTGAGGGAGGGAAGGAGACACAGTGGTTCAAGTGAAGATGCAGTGAGGGAGGATGAAAAAGGAGCAAACAGCAAGGGGAAAAACTGCACAGAATGGATCAGTCACTCTACTCCATGGCAATACCAGAAATGCCATTGCATTACCAGGCAAGTCAAACGTTTCTTTCAGAGTTACTCGGGAGTTTTGGGTGAGGGGGCCAGCTACAGGCCACAGTGCTCTAAGAGTTAGGTGATTTCATGCTACTCCTTGTGTGTCAATTTATTTTAGACTAAATGCCACTGAAAGTATTGGGGAAAACCACCAAAGGAAATTAAAATCAGATTTTTTTTTTTAAATACTCTAAAATTATAAATACATTATAATATCTTATAAAAATAACTTAACTGTAAACGAGGAATAAAACTCTCTCTGCCTGGCATGTGACCATACATGCCTGTTTAATTAATTAGACCTGTTTAATATTTTTTTGAGATTCCCAGGTGAATGATGATTATTGCATGAAAATAACTGTTCTTAACATCTTGTTTAGGTATCCAAAATTCAATTATCATTGGAGTTCATTAGAAAAAGTAATGAAAATAAAGCAGAAAGAAAAAGAAAATATAATATATGAAAAGATGCTTAACAATTAAAAGAGATATCCATTAGAACTTTTTTTGCAATATTCACTTGCTCATTTAGATTATCCAGTTTCTTGAAAACTTTTGCCAATATATTTTCATAAAAGGAGTAGGAAATAGGAATATTCAAATTATCTCTGTATATTAATGAAGAGATGTATGCGTAATATATCCTATGTAATGTATGTAATTCTCATACACGCAATATTCTACGTAATGTATATATTTATATATAATAATATGCCCTATAAATACCAATCTATCTAAAATACTGAATAACTGTACATGAGTCTCAGTGATGTGAGGAGAAAGTTATAGAATTTTTATAAGAAGTACAAGTACCTCTTCTGTGTATCAAGATGGTTTAAAGAGTATTGTTTATTACTGAAGAATAGTAATTTCCAATGCTGTAATAGTCCTGACGATGAAAGTGCTCGGGATCTTAATACAAAATTTATTTTTAAAGTTATAACAGAAAATACAGTAGTGGCAAAGCAGTCAAGTAATATCTTAATTTGTCTGATAAAACACAAATGTAGACTTTAAGGGACTGAAAAATGCCACTTTTGATACAGTTGTGTCTGGCTAATTATTTTTCGTTTGTTGTTTTGGTTTTGTGAGATTTTTTGTTTGGGTTTTTTGCCTTTGTTTTTTCCCCCCCTAATTTGTAGACGTGAAAGATCTATGTTACTATTAAGATACAAGGCATGAATTATAGCTGAAAAACCCTTGGTAAAGATAATGCAAAATTTATATAACTTTTAATCTGCTTTGTTTCGGGAAAGAGCCGTGCTAGCCAACACAGATGACAGAAAACATTCTAGATATTGACATTCTGTCTTCCAGTATCTCTGCATTCATTAAAAACCAAAATACAACAAAACTCCAAATACAAAAATCTTCATTCCACATTCATAAATAAAACCTTCAAGAAAACCTGTTCAGTGCTGACTGTCTCATCATACAGCTTTTTCTGGAAAAAAAAAAAATCTTCATTTGATTTGATCTCACTCCTTCTGTGCTATTTATAGAGGGTATGTGGAACACAGTCTGAAAGATGTTTGGGAAAATGGCAGCAGCCGTGGTCTTTTGCTGATAATCAGTCCTTTTTTAATTTTTTTCTCAGTAGAAAATTGGAAAAATGGGAAAAGAAGGATGATTTTTATAGTGAATGCTAGAAAAATTCAGTAAATTACCTTTTGTTGACCTGATTGTTGGAAAAAAACTTTCAGTCCATTTTTGATAACTGGCAATAACAGAAGTCTTGCCTAAGACTTCCATAGTGATTTGAATATACTATAAGATCAAGTTCTCATTCCACGTTTTTTCTATGGTTTTTCAAAGAAATGAAACTAATCTACACTCTGACAGCTACCTCATAGATAAGCTAATTCCCCAAGGTTAGGAGCATTTGGGTTTTCTTATATGTACTGGGGCTGCTATGCAACTCACAGTTTTATTCCACATTTGAATACATTTTCATTTGTCATTTTTAAGATGCATTCTGTTCTGTGGTGAGAACTGAATTAATGCTGTTGCTATACAACAATTTTCAAGAATAAAATATCTTGTATAATTATCAAGGAGGGTATGTTCCCAGTTATACTGCAAATAGTGCTGTAATGCAGTTCCTGTCCATGGTAGGTAGTGCTTTCACTAGTCAGTCTCAGGCTGTATGGAAATGTGTGCTTTATATAGTTTATATAAAAACCGGGACATATTAAAAGTGTGTTTATGATGATGAGCTAACACATAGCTGTGCTGATCTTTTTGATTAGGATCTATCCCTGTTCTAAAATTTAAGGGCATATTTCTGCAGCTGTTTAGCACTGAAAGATGCAGATACATCTCTAGTAGCACTCTCCAAAGCTTGTATGCATCTAACTATATTCGACTGAGTACTGGACATGTTTTTATTCTACTCACCAGCTCTGTAAGCTCTCGGGAATGCACATACGTCACATAGGCAGCCCAAATACTTTTGAGGGACAGATATTAACTGAATTTAGAGAAAAGGAATAAACAAAAAATTGAGTGCCTGTACTGGAAAATATATGCAATATGAATTTCAGGATCGTGAAGCATACACAGATTTGTTTGATATCGGTGGCAGCTGAGGTTCTTCAGCATCTCTAAAAATGAAGCAAAAGAACAGTTACCATGGAAATGTTATTTTTGTAAGTGCTAACTTAGGTGAAAGACAGGTCAAGATAAAATATTTTATTAAAAAATGTGAGGTAATTTTTCCTTTATGAAGTGTTCTTTTCTTAAGTCTATTTCAGCTCCAGATTAATCCTTTGCTGTAATTTGAGTTGAAAAAACCTTTCTTTCATTAATCACAATCACTCTATACATGTACAATTAGTTTTCAGATTAGTCTGGAGACACACCTACTTTAAAAGCAAATACTTGGTAGTTTCTCAATTAAAGAGAAGATATCACAAAAGGAACTAGAAATGAAAAGTGAAAGTAATTTTAATTGAAAATATATCCACCGTAAATGGTTACCTTGAGCTGTGTTTCTAATTACTTGTGGTTTTGTATCTACACAAATAACATGTTCGTATAAATCATGCAAAGCATCATATTTACATGAGCTTTTGTAAATACTTCTTATAGATGTGCAAATTGCTCAGAGTGAAAATGGAGGGAAAACCCCCACTAATTATCATAGAATACTTGTATATGACTCTTTGTTATTTTGGATATGTGCATGTTTTATATTTGTTTAGGGCAAAGGAAAAGAAGTCAGATGAACAATACGAAAGAATCATTTTGTAGGCACATGCCTCAGAGATTGTCTTCATCAGCCGATAAAGAACAAATTACAGAATTTAGGGGGAGGTGCACAGAAGGCACCCAGAATCTCACGTGCAGTTTGAAGTCAGTGAGGCTGGGGAGTCCCTGTTCAGCCCTGCTGTGAGCTGTGCCTGCCAGAAGCACTCACTGCCTTCTGCTTTCTTTAAACTGGCCCAAGCAGGGAGCATTATATCAGCATTTCAGATTAATTTATTACCATCCATAGTTGAATTACAGCCTATTACAGAACTGGAGCTGCTTTGTCAGAAAGGGCCTGTAAATTACAAAACTGCTGTCACTAGCAGCGGGAACACACCTAGAATGGCCAACTTAGTACATGGAGTCTCATTTCTGTTTGTCTATTTGGAAGTTCAGATTTGTACCTATTTCATTTTGTGAGGGAAACTGTAAAGTTTTGTCTTTTGAGTAAGTTTATTATGGTATCAAAAAGACTGAGTTTAAGTTTTCTTCAGTAGCTGGGCTTGAGTTTAGAGGGTGAGTATCTAAAACTCAACACTACTGCTAGTGTGCCTTATGTCAGAATTTGTGAACGAGCCACCACATTCACTTCTGATGAACTGGAGTGACAGTCGGAATGCAGGCAGCATGAGCCATCAAGAGGTTTGGAGTTGAACACAAAGCAACTCTAAAGATGAACACGAAATGATGAAGATACCAATACCTTCCTGCAGGAAGGACGCACCATCCCTCCCAATTTTGTGACCTAATTTTCTTGCCTAGGTTACTTGGTTTTTTACAGCTTTCATGGGAACTAGCACATTAGTACGAACGGACAGCAACAGATAGCAGGCAGGAATCTAGATTGTGGTTGGAACTGCATAATTGTTAATAGAGATTAATGCACAGAACAACCAGAAGACCCAGGAGAACTGAGCAGTGCAGAAAATTCACCATTTTCATGAATTCAGTTCTCTTTAATTTGAGCAACCTGCTTCTGCTATCAGCCAAGTTTCTAAAACTTGTTGGCAGCTCAGCATGCAGCAGGCAGGCATTGGCTTCTGCCAGCATTTACTTATGCCAGGAGATTAATCCTACATATTGCAAGGAGAAGGAAGGCAAGGAAGCATCTTGCTCTATACACATTGTGGTGTGTTCTTCATCCACAACAAAGAGCTAAAACTTTAGCGTCTCTTTGCTTACACTGTCAATTAGGCAATGCATTCACAGGTACATAAAGATGAAAAAAGAGTAGGATTGCAACAGCAGAGCCTGTCTGGGCAGATAGTGAGGAAACCGCTGGCAACTTGTACTCCCATTAACAGAGATGGAGCCCCATTTCTCAAACATTCTTCATGCATACTCACATGATGCAAAAAGGAAGGCACACCTCCTCTCCAACTGACATACAAATCTGCCATTTCTTTTTTTTCTCTTCTCTTTTCATTAGGCTCTTTGTTTGTTTCAGTGTTGCTTTTTCAGGTAGAGAAAGACATTTAAATAATATTTTGCAGTGCATCTATTCATAAGCTCCCTTTTCACTCATAAAAAGGAGTAAACATGACCCAGCAGGGATTCTGATCACATTTTAAAGAGCAAAGGCTTTGTGGGATTCTGCTATTCAGATGTGTTGAGGGGTTGCAGAAATAAGTGTTCTCTCATTAAATATGTAATTTTTTGGGGGGATTCTTTTCTTTTGCTAAGCAAAAACCTCATAGACAACAAAAATGAAGGAAGATAATTTTTATTGTACCTTTTAGCTCAACAAATAAGATGAATCAGCTGTCATTATGTAGTGGAAAAAAAACACGTTTCCCTGTAATTAAAGACCTTTTGTATGACACAAAATATTTAAATAGTGCTTCAGCAAAGTAGCTATTATTGCTGACCTGAGTATTTCACTTGCTTTGAAAGACAGGAGAAACAAAATTAGGCTCAGAGGGGAAGGGAAATTGGTAGAAGGCACAGGGGAAGCACCAGTTAGCAAGGCATGGGTGTGTGCTGCTGGTAAATCCTCTCACCGTGGCTCCTGATGGACTAGTAAGCCCCGGGCAGGCAGGTACACACTTGCTCAGTGTTGCTGGCATTGAGGATCTTCTGTTGTTATTCTTACCATTCCACCCTTGCTGGATTCTACCACAGAGATTTTAAATGAGGGTTTAGTGGGGAACATAATTAGAATCAGGCACTGCCTGGGATTGAGAGGGAACAGCACTATATGAGCAGTCCATCTCAGGGAGGAAGAGGAGAGGATCTGATGAAGCTGTTTAAGGAAAATAGGATTCATATTTTATGCTGTAAATATCTGAAGTGATAGATTTAGGAGAAAGGGGTTTGACTAGAGAAATAAATAATAAGATTTGGACAGTCTGAAGCAGAGGCAAAAGGTGAGTTTAGAGAAATCAATCTGTTGAGAAAATAATCACATGCAAACTCTCAAGGAAAATGTTTTTCTCTATCCTTTTTATTAATTCCCAATTTTTTTTCAACTCTGTACCTGTAAGAAACATGCTATTTAAGGCTATAGAGTGTATGAGTAAAGAGTAAGGCTAAAGAGTAGCAAGAATCTATTTCTGGAGTGGAAGACTGTGACTGGTTCACAGAAAGAAGGCTTCCTTTTCCACTGCTAGTCATTCTGTCATGTCTAAAATTAATTCTGGCAGAGTTCCAGTTCGTATTTTCTTTTGGAGAGGCGAACGTGGTAAGCTCAGTTTTGACTGCCGTTGAATAAAAAGATAATACATCAAATGATCACCAACACAAAACAATAATTCCATCCATATGTATTTTACAGTGTCTAGTTACAACTAGAGGGAAAGACTGTTTTGCAGCCATAAATTGCAGGGGTCCCTGGATTTTTCTGGTACTATAGGATCTTAAAAATTGGCTTTTGTCTCTGAAAATGTATTAAAGTATTTCTGTGGTGCTTCATACTGTTAATAAGAGTATTTAAAGGCAAAACAAAAAATAAATGTTATTAATTAAAAAAAAAAAAAGGCTCAAGTGGGGCAACAGCCAGAGTTTTGCCATTTATCTTTCTAGTTAATTGCAATGTTTATGGACTTCTGCAAGTCACTCTGTTAAGAGTTTCTCTGAAAATACTTCACTTTTCCAGGATATTTAATAATTCATGCAGCAAGTCTGTAAGCTTCCATCATTTTTGCATTGTTAGCACAATAAAGGAAAAGATTTTCAATTAATAGAGAACCCCTATTTAAATTATTTGTTTTTCTTATAATGCACTTATCCTTCCATGTAAATAATTTTAAAGGAGCTTTCCCTATATAATTCTTTAATCTGTTAAATTAATAATTCAGGCATCGTTTAATCAAACAAATCAAAACACAACAAAGCAAACTTAAATACAACCTCAGTCTATGTACAAACAACGTAAACAATCTCTGCAACAGCCTGGCATCACTCTGTAGGGGATAATTTATGGAAATACCCAACTGATTTCATGAGCACAAGTTTCAATGGAAGACTTAAGCATGTGCAAGAAAAATATCCTCAAAATATATTAAATAATTCAGTGTTACTGAAATATATCAAAAATAATGTTTTTGATACAAGTTCTGTTGCATTCATGAGACTTCACATAACTTTTTAAAAAATCAGCTTTCACTGTTTTTTTTTGTGAATTCCACATAGCTCTGGAGTCAACAAGTTGTAAGAGGAAAATGAGATTCAGGGCACTATATCCTTCTTTCCTGTGCCTCTTCTACAATACCTTAAGTAAGTGCAAAGTAAGAGTAAAATATCAGTTAATTGGGATGGGAAGGAAATGCAAACTTTCTGCAAATGTATAAAAAATATTTCAGAGAAAGACACCAACATCTAAGATATGAAAAAAGTATTTAATGTTGTCCCAAGACTCTAAGGTAGAAATTTACTCCAATTCCGGACTATGGGATTCAAATTACTTGCAGAATCAATTTCTGTAGATCTGAA
>NW_020955569.1:826770-828278 GCF_003031625.1 Empidonax traillii | reverse complement strand
GATGGGAAGGAAATGCAAACTTTCTGCAAATGTATAAAAAATATTTCAGAGAAAGACACCAACATCTAAGATATGAAAAAAGTATTTAATGTTGTCCCAAGACTCTAAGGTAGAAATTTACTCCAATTCCGGACTATGGGATTCAAATTACTTGCAGAATCAATTTCTGTAGATCTGAAGTGGGGAGATTACCAGTAAATCAAACAAATTAAAGTTTTTTCCTCTATGATTTCCAATGTATTACTATAGTAATTCAGTACTTTTTTACACTTTATTGGGTTTTAGCAGTTTTCAACAAGGTGCACTAGATTTTCATTTATAGCATTATGTTGTAGCACTTCTGAAATACATATAGAGATAAGCTGAGCTTTGGATATTTAGGAAGGAAATTCTGCAGTGTTAGAAAAAATGATAACACTGTTTTTCTCTGGTATCTTGCTTTTTTGCAATGTCTGGTACTTATTTGGTCTAGGGAATAGTAGGAACTATACAATTTAGGATGTTCATTCTAGTACATTAGTCTTGGGCACATCAGAACCTTGAATGAAGAGTATCAAAACCAATTTTCAGATCACTGCAGGATAAAATGCTCACACACTGCAGCTGTACCACACACCCCGTTCCCCAACTGGACATTTCTTTCTTGTTGCATTTTGTTCCTGCAAGAACTGTAAAAATGGTGCTGGCAAATCTGCAAACAAAGACTTACTGTAATCCAATCTGGATGCAACAAGAACAAAAATTAAATCTGGTTGTAAGAAAGCATTTTGTAAACCATCTGAAGTTGACCAAGATTTAATCCTTTTTATTTTTGGAAGACGACAACAAGCTGTTTCAAAATGCAATTGCAATGACATAGTGGGTGACAATGTTGGAATGGATGCATTTGTTTTTGAATCTTTGCATAACAGAATGAGGCACTGTTTTTAGGCAATGATAATTACAGGCACTGAGAATCTTTCAGATTTTTCTGGATTGATATTTTCTTCCATATCTTTTCCCACAACAAGGCACAGGCATGGCTTGGTTTGTTTGGGCTGCTTCATTTTCATGCAACTTCTCTGTCCTTTTACCAGCCCTGGAAATAAAATGGAATTAGTTGATATGAAACCAAAATGTCTTGCTGTCATTGGCCTCTGTGAAGCTGGAGAAATCTATGTAAGAGTTATTATAAATGGACTCAAGTGAGAGCACATACATATATAGAGAGGGACATGAGCAAAACAAGATTGGAGCCTTGTGGCATTTTCTTGATTTGCAAAAATGTTTTTAGCAAGGTTCATCAAAATAAAAATTATTGAGTTCATACTTAGACCAAAACAGCAAGTTCAGGTCCTTCAGTTTTCAGGGAGTAACCATTGCAAGGTAGACAATTGTTATTACCTGCACAATTGGGATGATTAAAACCTTTATCTAAACTGACCAGGAAGGCAGTTTCTGGAACTCCATCTTGATATCTGGTCTTGAATAAGGTACAAAGAGGAGGCTGCACCTCACCTGTTACTTTA
>NW_020955569.1:783167-825833 GCF_003031625.1 Empidonax traillii | reverse complement strand
AGAGGAGGCTATAAAGAAAACAATCAATAGCATTAAAGTGGGCAAAATGGCTAATTCTGATTCTTAAAAGAGCAAAAAAGGAAAAAGAAAATTATGGTAGTGTTGAAAATTGCATACCAGTGTGACGATAAATTCTTTTTTCAAATTTCATAATGGCAGCAAGATCTAAGAGTACTCGTCTAGTTTCTAATCTTTGACCTAAAGCTCTCAGTTTAGTGAGTGTACCGGTGACCCACAGTGATCTAATTTAAGTGTTATTAGAATTAAAGCACTGTAACGTGAGGGTATAAATAATACAAGAAAGAGAAAAATTACAGCAATTAACCATGGCATGCACCACAGAAAAAAATCACCCTGCAGCAACTTAGAATTCATTAAAGTAGCAGAGAAATTACTGAGTTCTCAAAACCTGGTGCTGTACTACTGCAGAGGAGAAGAAATCCTGATAGATTTAGAAGAATGAGATCAAAAGGAATCTTCTGTGACCAGAGAGGAATAAAAAAGTTAAAGGAAGGCATTGGGCAAGAATAAAGCTAAAAGTTATAATAATATTTTCTTAGACTTGAGTAAGTAATAATGTGTAGATTCTGAATTGGAGATCTCTTGATGCAGAGGTGAGGCCACATAAGCCAAATATAATGGAAGATTGTGAATGAATATCACATTTCTGGTGACTTATGATGCAGTGCAAGTAAATACGGTCTGAAAAGAACAAATCCCTATGAGAATAAGAAGTCCATTAATGGGACAGAGAGGTTCCAGCCAAAGCAAGAAATCTCACAGACAACCTGTAGGTTTGGTATGTAGCTTTGTTTCTTGCAGGCTCTGTCACAAGGAAACTTTCTAGTAAAGCAGATTTTAACTATAGTCACACCAGTACTATTCTAATGATGAAGAAAGATAATGAGAAAATGCCCACATTCTGGAGACAGACCAGAATTAACTCAAGCAGCCTCCATCTTTTCTATGGAATCAGGAAACTCCCTTGAAGATGACAAATATGAACACAACATAGGTATTTCAAAAGGCACAATTTTCCTCAGGGTCAGGGAGCTCCTCCATGGATGGTTCTTCCACCTGTTTTAACCAGGTCCTAATAACATAATGATTGAAAACTTTACATGTTTCCTGGTTGAGGCTGTGTCCTGCTTTTTCCCCTGCCTTCTTGATGCTGTGTTAGAATTACACTGAGCCAACACAGCAGAAGTAAGGCATAAGGAACAGATCAGTGATAGGAGACTGTGAATGAACAGAATGCTACAAAGTCATGTTAGGCATTCCAAACAAAACTACTGGTTTGGGACTAGGGTAAGGACAAAATAAAAATTAATGTGGTAATAAGCTGTTCCAGTGAATTCACTATTTGTCCTGAATGCAGCTGGTTAATACCCTGTGGAAACACAGTGTGATGCATTAGACAGCAAGAAAACCATGAGGTAGAATGTACATTAAATAATGAGGAAAGAAATGTAAGGACAAACACTCTCTTGTATTAGGAATAGGAGTAGTAAGGACAGGGAATCAAATATGTGTGTGGCAGGGGCAGGAAGGGCAAAACTGGAATACTGAGCTACAGAGGATGGTGTGTTTTCATTGCATGATTGTAAATGCTGATATTCCATTCATGTAATGCCATTGTCCAAGACTACTACACAGGTTTTACACGCCTCGAACACAAACCGGGATCTGATCCTTCCAGACAGATATTTCATTTCCTTCCCATTCAAAAAGAAAAGGTGCACTCGTGGCATTTAGTAAGTTTTAATGAAACAAAGTGAACTAAACTTTAGTACATAACAATGTTGATAGCAATAATCTAAAATTACCTAATCTAATTTAACAACTCACAATAATCTAAAAATTAACAGAGCTGCTAACCAGAAGTCAGAGAGACAGCATTTCAGTGGCACTACTTGACTGTGCTAGAAGGTCTGTATATATTTAAGTGCTGTTATGGGTGGCGGTGTAAAACCAATAAGCTTTAGTGTCTCTTCAAATAATGCTATATAGAGGTCAGACTGCTATAAATTACATAAGATTCTTTCCCTGATGATGTTTTTGCCCTTGTTTGCTCTGTTACATTCTTGGCATCTCATTTCCCTGTGGGCCATTCCTTAATTTTTCTCTTACCAAGATCATTGGGGTTAACAATTCTCTTATTATAAAACTGAAAATTATGGACTTTTTTTTAAACTCTTCAGATCTCAGAGCAATGAGATGACTTGAGAACCTCACTTTCTCTTATAAAAAAATCCCCTAAATAATTGAATTTTTAGCCTCAATGATTTCAAAGAGCGTTTTTCTATTGTGAGGTAGAGACTCAGTAAATGTAAAAATCAATAAATCCATTTTTAAAGTTTGTTAAAATTTTAAAACCAATAACACGACAATTTTTGGTTTTATGCATTTCAAGATAAGCAGTGTTATTTTCTTTAAATGTTTTACATATAGAAGACTTTTCATGAAACAAGTCTGTAAGTTTCCTTTGCAATAGGTATTTGAGCAAGTGTGGTCACCCCTATAGTTTAAGTGAAGCGTGGTCTGCATGGATCCTTTTACGGATGCATCACATACTGGAATCTCTAAGAAATCTCGGATGCAGATTTCCAGAGTAGAGTATTCAAACGGAAACATCTTCCTCTCTAGGTTCAGTCATTTATAATTGCTTTTATGAGAAATTCTGTTCCAAATTTTGGGTTTCTTTTAGAGTAGAGAATGTCTCTTGGCATCTGCTCCTTGCCAGAGAAGCACTATTTCATATTTATGGAACTAGTTCTTGTTACAAGCTTGTCTAGCGATACCATTCTTTAACACTGACCTTTAGTTCTTGGAAGGAAAGATTCCTTCTGTCCGTGTTCCTCAAAAAAAGAAAGGAATCTGTAATGTGCTTATTGCAGGAGCGTATGCTCACACCAGCCCTTACTGGATTTACTGCCGCTGAAGAGACAGAAATCCCAGTTTGCTGGTGTCACCCAAACTCAACCTGCTTAACAATAAGGCATAGAAACCCAGAAGTAAAACTTTTCAGGGCTAAGGCTCATCTTGGCATAAGCTTCACTAGTAGTTGCCAAGCTGTATAGGATCTTGTGCTCAAAATCTGTAAGTCAGTAAAGCTGGCACAATTTGAAAAGTTTCAAACTACATAGTAATATATTTTCCACTCCGTTCTGAATAGCTGGTGTATCAAAGCACAAGTGCATGTAATTTTTAGGTTACATTTTGTTGTACAAATACAGTTGTTTATGATGATTCACTCCGTGAAGTTCTTGGGTAGTTGAATTTAACTTCCTTCCCTTGGTTTATGCTTAGTTAATAGAAAGTGAATGCTACTTACAGCTCTATTTGGTAAGATTGGTCTTGAAAACTTAAGGATCACTTCTCCTTTGACTTCAGTCAAGTGTCCAATCAGCATCTCTTATAGTGTCTTATACAGCACTGCTAGACTTTTTATAGGAATTGTTATTCAGTATAACAGCAAATCTCTCTGAAACCCACCTTGCACAATTTGGTCCAGCTTTTTAAAGAGACTGGGCATTTCCTGAAGGACCTGAGCCCAAATGCTTGCCTGGTTTTAACTGTGTCGATCGTTCACTGTCTCACACTTCCGTGTCCCATTGTTCATAGATCACATATTGTTGATACAGACAAAGAGACAGTCATTGAACACATTTCCCATATGTCACTGGGCTGTCTGAGAATACTGAAAAAATGATAGTTACAAAATTTTTAGCACCAAGTTTTATGTAAGGTGGTATAAATTCCTCTATAGATGAAATAGTCTTGATAAAAGCAGCATGAGCACAAAAATGATACCTTTATAAATTCCTGAAAAATGAGATACTGACTAGCTTG
This sequence comes from Empidonax traillii, assembly GCF_003031625.1. NCBI lineage: Eukaryota > Metazoa > Chordata > Aves > Passeriformes > Tyrannidae > Empidonax > Empidonax traillii. The sequence goes on along the minus strand of NW_020955569.1, from coordinate 821,981 downwards.
TATGTGCTGTATGAAGTAAATACAATGCAAAGATATGCAGTTCTAAAGGGAAGTTTTGGATTTGGAGCAAACTCCAAAAACCCTCACATCCATCTCTTTTAAATGGATGTTGAGGGATATTTTATATTATGACACTGTTGAGGAGGGTTTGTAGCCACCTATTTGGCTGTAAATTTTCTTCTCAAATATTCTTTAAAAATTTTAAATTGTTGGATGATTTACTGTCTTTTGTAGTTTGCTGCAACAGTTACAACGTATTTTACATTACTCAGAAAATTTCCTTCAGAGAGGAAATCATATTTCTTTGCTTTCTGTTGACATATATAAGAAATACAACAGAAGAAACTGCCTAATCATAAACCACCAACTGTTCAAGACTGGCCTAGGGAAGCACCACAATAAATGTTAATTGATAGGGAAAAGCCAGAGGAATTAACAGTCTGAAATATTGTCCTGGAGTACAATTAAAGCTAGTCAGCTCTAACTTTGAATATCAGACCTTAGTCCATTAGGAAATGATAGACCGAGAAGTCATAATCTCTATTGTTCCAGAAATTGTTCCGCAAATAGCAAATATGCTCAGAAATAATAGAGAATTCTGAACATTTAAGAATAAATAATTAAAGGTTGGAATGGAAGTAAGCTGGTCTAGTATGGCAGCCAGCATCTTGATTTGCCTTGAAATCCTGTGGCCACCTTAGTTTGGTGCTGAGCTCACAAATGGCTCTTCTTCTAATCTTGATTCTGTGAATTTCAGTTGGTTCCAAGCAGACCAATCTGTCTTGCATCTGTGTATAAAAATTCACGTGAACTTTACCTCATTTAGCCCTTCTCTCAAGAGAACAAAGTGTCAATAGTGTCATAAAAAGCAATGTGTGCAGGTGTGTATATACGTAAAAATATCTGTGTAAATATTTTACATGTGTATGAACAGCAAATGCAGAGTTTGATTCTGGAATATGAAAATAAGTTTTGGTAATATGGGGACTAATGAGAGTCTCAAAAAGGATTGAGATCAAACTATGACAGAACAGCAATCTAGTAGTTTTAATTTTATGCTAAATAGAATGAAAGTCATGAGATAAGGTCTTGTGTTTTTGCACTAACATGATTCACTAACTAACTGGCACTGTTTGAAGGAGATGGTATGTGTGCTGCTAAGTGCTGCAACAGGCTAAAGAGCTAAATAGCCTTGATTTTGGCAACAGTTAGTAATCTGCACGGTAAGGTTCTACTTTTTGGCTCTTGAAGAATTATAAAGAGAGGCAGATGGGAGGGAGCACTTATGAGATGCAGGTTTTAACTAGATTATGAGTACTCTGTATCCATAATATCTTACAGCACTGGAGATCTGAATTAATTTAGTGACAACCTATGGATTTCCAGTGCCATATTCATACTTGTATTAGTCTGTCCAATGTTTTGGATGCATTTCCTCATTGTTTAATTTTTTTGGTCATAGTAATGTTGATTGTGACTGGTCACAGAAAAAATGGAGTCTGCTGTATCTTGTGCTCTGGCTGACTTTAGGTTTGGGAAAGGAGGCAACATTGTCACTAAATACAAAATTAGGGATTAAATTTGAGGCAGTTAACTGGCGACAGGCAGGTAGAGAGCACCAAAGAGGGTTTGCATGAGCTGGGGGAGTTGTGAAAGGAGCCAGTCAGATCACATCAAGAGAGTGTACAGAATCTGTCTGTAGGAAACACTGGATGATACCATCTGTCTCATAAATTCTTTGCTTCTCATTCCCAGTGGTTTCCTTTAACAAAACATGTGTGGATGAGTAGTGAGGCAGCATGAAGGGAATGCTGTAATGGATGTGTGTGATTTCTACTGTTTGGGAACAGGAGTCCTGATGCATATGGTTAGCAGGCAGCCTCAGCTTTCTTCCATTGTTGTACCCTGCATGGCTCTAAAACTGTCCCTTGTGTAGGACAAAGCAGATCCCTGAACAAGGGAAACCTAGAGCTGAAATAGATGCTGGATGCAACCTGGAATTTTGAAAAAGCTCGTGTGTCTTGATAGAAATGCTTGTACTATAATTTCCAACATTTACCTGCTAACAATAGTGACAGCCTTGCCTCTTCATGTGAAAAATTGTTAACAATTACTAGAGTAAATAAGCACATGAATGTTATGGTCAACTTGTCACTAATGGGTTTTGGCTTTGTTGCATCAGTATGACCCGTGTTTGTGGAAGAACAGCTATGTAGAGAAGTTATCCTTGATTCTTAGCATGTAAATGTCATCAGAGGATTTTTTTTTTACTGCTATTTGAGTAACAAAAAGCACAGCAACAAGACCTATTTCATACTGGTGGACTATGGGGAATTTTTTTGTGGGAGGCGTTTTTTCCTCCTCATGAGGAATGTGTGAATAATTAAAAAAAAACACCCCCCCCAAACAAACAAACAAACAAAACCCCAAAAAACCAAAACAAACAAACAAAACAAAACCACAAAAAAAACCCCGCACAGGAACAATCAGGAAGACTACATGTAGGTGACTTTTAAAATCTACAGAATGAGCAAAGTTAGCTTTAATTTAGTTTTAAGATACAACTACATTCAAAGTCTATTTATTAACATTTCTAAAACTTTATCATCTTTACACTCTCAAGGAGCACTTGATCAGACAACTCAAAGCACTGAATTACTGAATTATATGAACAATATGTTATTCCAGTTGAAAAGGAGGTAAAACATTAATTCAGTGCTCTATGGGTGAAACAGAAACGTTGCTATATAATCTTCATAGCAATAAAGAACACTTTAGCTGCTGGATTCTGATGGAATAATTATTAGATTTGGATGAATAATGGATTCCTCAGCTTAATGGCTGAACTGGAAAATGAAGATCTTGAGTGATTTACAACTGCATGGCTGTGCGTTTGTGTGTGGGTTTTTTTGTTCTCCCATCCCACCTGAAAAAAATCTGTCCATTAAGGTCAGCTTTTCAGAATAAAAATGTTTTCGGGTGAAATATTCCTTTTTTGTTTGTTTAGGGGTTTTATTTGTTTTGGATTTTTTTATTTTGTTTTTGATAACTCTGGTCAGTTTGTAAATGAAGCCTGCTGTTTCAAAGAGCAAAGCCTAAAAGTTTCATTTTAAAGCTATCAAAATCAAATGTGTCAGTGCTGTACCAAAAGTAATGTTTAATCAATCTTTTATTAGCACTTATTTTTAAGTCCATGGAAATTACTGGTTATTGCCCAAAATTCTTTTTCATGTGAATTTAGATTTTCTAGCAAATTACAACAATTATTATCTCCTGGCTGTTCATTGACTATCGGCTTCACTTTTCACTACAATCACAATTTCTGCTGTGAAGATACTGTGGTTGTGTACACTTTAATTTGGACTCTGTAAGAACCTCATGTATAGGCCAGTCTTTTGCTTCTCTGTTGTTCTGGGTTTTTTCTTTTAATGCATGTCTCTCACATTGCATAAATCATTAGAATGCAAGTAATTTTCTTCACGCTTTTCCTTTCTTTCTTCACACCCTCTGGAGTTCCATTTGTTGATATATAATTAACAGCTAGCTAATTTTGGCAGATATCTTTCATTCTGAATTGTAAATTATAGTAACCCAGGATTCAAGGAACTGTTTGTTTGCAAAACCCCTTAGCACAGGGTAGGTTGTAGAGTGGAATTTTACTGGTTGTTTTTAAGAATAAGGCCAACAGAATATAAAGTGTGTTGAAAGTAGGACTGCTTGAGAATTTTGAGTGCTAAGGATTTATGAATTTTTAACCAAGAGACTGCATGCAATACAAGATATCCAGCAAATAAAAAGAAAAATGGTTTCCTTTCTCCTGTTCAAAGTTCTCTGCTGCAAATGTACAGCACGATATTCCCTGAGGGTATACTCTGAAGACATAACAAAGCAACTGTCCCTTCAGGCTTAATTATACTGATATCCTCATTTTTGTCAGCTCCTCAGTTTTCTTCCAAGGTTTCAGTTGCTTCACATAACAACAATTCCACTTGCAGTACTGTGTGTCCACTGCAGAAAGCAAAGGCTACATGACTGTCATCTTTTACCCACTCCCCTTGTGCTTCTGCTGCAATTATTGCAATTATATCTTTGGTTTTAGGTTGCTGTGGCTGCCATAGATTTTGTGACATGAAAACATTAGGGAAACATGAGCTATTTCAGAGATGGGAAGGAAGCACTTTAATTATGTAGGTGTTTACTTACTTAAACTAGAAATTGTCCAAGAAAAATAGAAAAATCTTCAATGTTTACTCTCACTGACTCTGGTGTTCTCCTGTGGCTCCTTTCTCTAGGGGAGATCTGTGCTATACTATAAATACAGTGTCAAAAGTATCACATGCAGGACAAAATTAAGATTATGGACAATGTTATTAATAAAATAGAAGTGAACAACTCTTGCAGTCACTTTTGGAAAGACAGGCTATCCATTTCCCATTAAATATTTCCCCTTGCTTTTAATTTTCTCCACGTATTGATTTTAGGAATGTAATCTAGAATCTCACTTTATAGCACCATCTATAGCACCAAGGGAATTTCCATCACCATTGATACTCCCTATCTCTTCCATGCCCTGTGCCAGGCCAGATCTATCTGGAAGATGACGCCTTGGCAGAGCAAAGAAGCTGTGGAGCTGGGAATGCCCCATATTCTATATGTAGGTGCCCAGCTTCAGCCTCTCTCTAGGACTTCAGCTGTGACCTGATTCCCAGCATGGGACATGAGTGCCCAGTGGAGAATCTGTTGTGTCTGCTTTTATCAGAGTTCAACCGAATGCTTTTTATTCCTTTTTAGACCCATGAATTATGATGTTGAAGCTCTCCCCTTTTCTAGGGCATCCCTCACCCTTTTCCCTTTCTTTTGTTTTGTAGGTGAATGATGATAATGCCTGGCTCTAGAAATTTTCTAGTGTAGGCATAACTCTTATGTGAAATTTTACTGCTTTCCCCCTGCCATCTTGGCCCTTTTGGTTTCCAAGGGAAACAGCACATGCTCTGAGAAACTGAAGATGCAGGTCTCATTCATCTCAAAGCTTGGATGCACGTGATGCTAACAGCCTTAAATACAGAAAGGAAAGATTGGTGAAGTTGAATACACATCAAAATTAATTTCAATTCCATTTTCTCTCTAACTCATGAAACCTCAAAAAAATCACAACAGATAAAGGCACCAAATCTGTACAATCTGCTAGTAGACACTTAAAACAGACAGAATGGGCTTTATGACCGAAGCATTTGCCTCATTTTACCCTTCTATTAGTCCCAGACATCGTTAGCAACTAACCTGGGTCTGAACATGCCTGAGAACTGCAGTGATAAAGGCAGTATTGCTGTCAGGACAAACTGACCAGTTACATTTAGCACAAAGATACCTTAACATGTTGAAATCTTTCTCTGGTGTGGTGCTGAACACAACAAATGAATCTTTCTATAAATACATGGGTACAGGTTGCTGTTAAGCTTTATACCAGTTTTCACAGAACTCAGCATGCAGACAGGGTAACAATAGAGACCAGGCCCTCTGTGAATGAAATACTTTTTACCTTTGGGAAATGTTGTAAAACTTAATCATTTGACAATAATGAAGTGCTTTATGTTCTTCAGATGAAATGTGCTATGTAAGTGTAAATTAGTATTATTGATGATCTTAAGCCACAAGTTTGAATGCAAATGAGAACTTCTCAAGGTAATAAATGCCCACTATTGATCAGGAAGCATGATGAAAAAATTAAATGCTTTTCACAGAAGGCAGTAAAAGTGTGAAGTTCAGCTGTGAGCTGAATCAAGTACAGCAGTGGAGTCAAACTAAGGCTATTGTTACTGTGACACAGATGTGGACCAAAAAAACCCAGGAAGAATTCCTGTGCAATGGGACAGAGAGCTGCACAGAAACTCATGTCAGGGGGCATTCATGTCCGTATTGCATCTTTTTTTTTGCTGCTGGTCTCAGAGATAAGCGGGTATGTTGAAGCAGAGCTGTAAGCAGGTGCCTTAAGTGAAAGGGATTCACCTTAATAAATATGAGCGCATATCACAAGTACAATGTATGCACATCCAAGAAAGTCAGCCAAGGCATGTCATTAATGGTGCAGTTCATATTATCAGAAGTTAATGTCGGTTTTAAAATGGGTTGGAACTGAACCCTTGGTACCTTTGTATTGTCTAGATCACAGTCAGTATAAGGGAGCCTGTAATGGCCAGCTTAGATAGAGCCTACCAACACAGTAGGCTCCAAAAGTTAAATAAAAAGATCGACGCACATGATCCTCTGACAAGGGCCTGTTTTTGGCTACCCTTTATGAGAGGATTGGTAGGTCTCCAAGATATAAACCAGAAAACAGCTATTCCCTTTCTCCACTGTCTCAGCATCTTCTCAAAACCAAGATTACTGAATATGCAACAAATAACTGAGTGAAATTTCAACTTTTCTGTAGGAGCCTTATATTTTCATGCTGTGGAGTGCTCTGAATTCTGGTCTAAACCATTGGAGAAATCAAACATATGCATGAACTTCAAATGTGTTAGCAGTAAAACTAAAGTCAGTCTAGTGTTGCTGAATTTGTGCACATAGTTTTAAACTAGAGCTCAGTATGTTTCTGGATTCAGGGATAGAGGCAGTCCAGGCATCTATTTATACCTGACCCAAATGTAGTGCAAATATAATGACCCACTTGTTCATTACTCCTCTCCTAACATAGTAATCTATGTTTCTTGCCACAAACCAGAAGCAAAAAGGCCATATTTAAAAGGAATAAAACTACTGCTAGAAACATTGCAATTCACAAAGCCTTGACACAGTGATATCTGACAACCATTTCCTACCACTTATTTAAAAAATTAAACACAAAAGGTTCAAATTCTTTACTTTGTTTTGGTGTAGTTTGGGTTCCTTGTGTCATGCAGTTACACTGTTTATAGGAATTATTCTTCTGGCATGAGGCCTGTATTTTGAGAGCATTAGGAGCATTAAAGACAAAACTAAAATGAACCAGGGCTCCAAGAACATTAGTTCAAACAGAAAAAGTCCCTTTAATCTTATAAAATTCAGTACAAGTAAGAAACATTTAAAATGAGATGACTTCAATGATGCTGCTGAGTTAGACTCCATATTGAGGATTCAAAATAGAGAAAATTAGTTTGGTGGTATTGCACATGAAAGAATAGAATCATTCTTAATTGAGAAATTTTTCTCCTCAAAGGAAAAAAATCAAAAGCAAATAAAAACCCTCTTATGAATGGAAACATTATGCAGCTATTCTTTAAAAACTATGTCTGTTTATGCAGGACTGTTTGAAGTGTATGAATCATACGCAAATCAGCTACAGCATCCAGGCTGCTTTCCTGTTTGAACCATCCCCTTAAGAGTGGTTTGTCTTGCAGCACGGAAATTTTTTTCCAAATACTTCCACCCTCAACCAGCAGCTGTTCTAAGCAAATGGCTCTCTGAATTCAGATGGGTGTGTGTTTATGTGGCACCAACACACAAGACAGATTTTGCCGTCTGTGAGGATGTTTCTCCTGACTAGATTTGAGTGAGTGTACAAGATGGTACTATGGTTCTCCATTCCCAGGTGCTGAACTTGGGAAAAATTAGCACTTTCATGAATAACCCTCACTCCTCGTATTAGCATTAAACATTTAGTCTATCCTAAGCCAAGATGAAAGGAGGACTCACAACATACTTATATCTCAGCGTTCCCCCTTACAGTGAGAGGCTGCAGCCAGGAACCTCTGTTCTCATGAGGGCTATGGGCATTTAGGGATTCTTTAAGCTACCTGCATGGTACAAAAGGATTTTACAGTTTGAAAACCCAGCTTTCAATTGCAATCTGTGTTCTGCTTCCTATAACTTAATAGGATATCTCTTGGCCTTGCTGGAGAAAAACAATTCCTTTTGATGCTTGCAAATCTTAAAAAAGTCCCCACTGGGAGAAAGTAAAAGCTGTTCTACCACTTTGTGTTGAAAGTACTTTGTTACCTACACAAAATCCGTTGTGATGAAAGTGAGGTGGGAGAAGAAAATATACATATTCACACCTAAAATCCTGTAGATTTGGATGTTTTTCCCAAGTTTTTGCAACTTCTATTAATGTCCACAGAAATCTGCTTAGGTAAAACCAAGAAGGGCAATGGGAAGTTAGGAAGTTAGCATTAAGAACATAGCATGTGAGGATGACTGCGTTTATGTTTTTGAACTGAGCACATGACAGAATTAAGTCGTGCTTTCCCCTTTAACCAGTAATACCTTTTTTCTTTTTCTTATCTGAGTATTTATAATTGCTTCAGAAAACTTGAACTGATCATTTGGAGTATCTTAGGATTATTTTTCATTATTATGTACCTGTTATTGACATTCATGGGTCCTATTGCAGAAAGAGAAAGACCAGGATGAAAGAGGTGAACTCATTCTCCTGTTTGTATAAGTTTTTGAGTTAGAATAGTTTGTATTTGTGAATCCATTCTTTCCTACTACAGAACTTTAGTTAATGTCTCATACTTTTCCCATCCTTGTGTTACTGTTTCATGCCACTGAGTTTTCAAAAACAGAATTCATCTTGCCATAGTGGAGAGGTGTTAACTTCAATCTCTTCTTTCATTGTCCAAACAGCAGATTCTCTCCCAGCACATATGTTTTGAGGTTGTAGGCCCTTCTTGGTTTCAAGATAAGGAATTCTGTTAGAGCCTTACAAGCCTGAGCACAAATGAATTAGCCTTATCTTTTTTACATATATATATTATATATGCATTTATGTATGAAAACACAATAATGATAGTTATATCTGGAACTAATTTTAATTGCATGTATGCTCCAATGATCAGCTTATACGTCTGCTTCCTGCATCCCAGATTTTTTAAATTTTGTTTCTAAATTCATAGAAGGGTTTCTATTCTAGTTGATATCAATGGGATTCAAACATACTGAAATTTTGGATGAGGGATAAGACATGATCAGTCTTTCACCAAAACAATTTTCCTTTACTGGATTCTGAATATTTTCCATATAAGAACTCTTAGCTAAAGGTATAGCTAAGAATTTTCCTTCAAGGATTTTTCTTTATTTGTCATCAGAAAAGCCAACTATCAGCAGGTATGGAGGCTTTATATACTACTACTACTTTATATACACTCTTATATACTACCTATCTTTCCCTTTTAAATAAGGTGTCATTCATCTGAGAAAAATAAAGAATTTTGTCCTCCTGTATCTGCAATCTTCTCTACTCTCCCCCTCTCGCTGCTGAAATTCACGTTCAAGGTCAATTACCTGTACCTACTGTGGGCTCCTGACTTTGTCCTTCACTCCTAACTCTGTTTAGTCTCTTCAAATTGCAAATGTGTGCTTTCAGATACATGGGTGTTTAGTTGGGAAGAACAACTCTTTGTTGCTGCTCTTCTGTATTTCCCCTTCAGCCTCCATATTACCTTTCATTTTTCCTCACTGCCATTTTGCGAGCAGCGTAAATGTTAGCAACGGTATTGAAGATAACCTGGCTATGACCCATTTTAAACTAAGGGGAAACTATGTGTGGGAAATTGATGTAAACCAGCTGCCAAGCCTTGATTAAAGGATGCTGTTAGAATGGGTGTTGTAATCAGTGAAGAGCTTAAGGTGTACTGCCAGAACCTACAAAGTCACTGCTGCATAAGTAAAACACTTTTGGAAGACTGAAGTGTACTTCTAACCTTTGCCCCTTGGCAAAAGGCATTCCAGTGCTGTCTTAATTATTAAGCAAATGTCTTTGTTTGGCAAAGTGCAGAAGAGTCATCTTTTTTGATAGACCCTTCACAGACTTGAATCACATCCCCATATGTGCTGTACTCAGTTAGGTACAAATCTTGGTGCTGTAAGCAGGTCTGTGGTGTATGACATTCCTGACTTTTTTTCTCTCTCCACTAATTCCTTTTTTCTTCTCCTATTTTCTAAGTCCATTTCACACAGAAAAAAATGGAAAAGGTGGAAAAGTTTGAGATTTGATGAAAAATAATTGGAGCCTAAGATATGTGGCCATCAGTTTCATTTGAAGGCCCCTCAATTATAAATTCAGGAGGTATTCACTATTGCAGGGCAAGTGCTAATGAACTCATTTGGTATTCATGAGAATGTCAATATCTATCTATTGGTACAAGTTTCATTGAAATTCAGATGTGTGCCTAGGAACATTCAAGAATTATATTAAATACTGCAAGCAGCCAACTCTTCATAAGTTCATTAGTAGTATACTTTTTGAAGACAGATTCTCATCTGTTGTAAATCATTAACAGTCATTGAAGTTATACTGAAGATCTGCCCAATTGCTTGTATTAAGATCTTGGCACATGTTAGAAAAAGAGTCTACATTACATAAAATTAATTAGTACTTAAGGAGAAAAAGAACATAAGGTAAAAGGGGAATTGGTGTGGCTGTGGCTGCTGGAGGTTGAAATTCATTAAGAAACTGAAGTAGAGTTTGAATTATCACTCCTTGTATTTTATTTGTGAGGACAAGGTCCATGGAAGTGATAATAATGAGAGAGCTTACTTGGCTCTTAGTTTTGCCATTGCAACACACCACTCTGAATACTAGAGGCACTGACAATAGTTTAAAAAAGGCTGGAGCTCTGGTTACATGAAAAAGGCACAATGAGAACTTCGTGTAATTAGCAAGAATTTTTTTAAAAGTGAAAATCAGGGACTTTTCCATAACTTCTGGAAACTAAACTGATGAATGAACTTGGAATATTTTCTCAGCTACTTAAGAAATTTATTGTTTGTGCTTATTTTCTATTGATATTACTCTTGCTTTCCACCTTTCAATTTCTGCTTAGAAATCTGATATTTGATATCATATCTCCATTTACTCTTATGCTCTGGTTTTGCTCCAGCTATATCCACGGTTCACAAAACCACAGCTCAAGACCATGTGGTGTCACACCTTCTCTCAGCTGAGCTTTTCAAAATAGTTTTGGTGTAAGAGAAAGTCCTGATTGTTTTAAACCATCTTAAAAAAAAAAGCAGACACTGCCATGGTTCATGGTGACAGTTTAATGGAAGATGAAAAGGCTGTCATGTTTGCTGTGTTGTACTGACCATGTGGCTGAACCAGTCTGCTGTCAGCTATGAAGATAAGCCATGCATTTTAATTTTTCTTCACTTTCTTATGTACACTGACTTGGTAGATGTGCATTCTATTATAATTGTGGGAAGGTAGATTCCTCATAAAATCTTGCCCCTTGGACATAGGTATATGTCAGGAAAAAACTGAATCTGCCTTCTAAACCCCAAAACTTGTCAGTGTAGGCAAATAGCTGCATACTTGTCTGTTAGAACAATTCAGATTAAGCAGTGATCTGTTGTTAAAGTAAACTGGATGTAGGTCCCTGACATCCTGTACTTCTGTTTCACAACTTTCATAATTTTAGCAGCAACAGGTTGTGTTTTTTCAAGAGAGAGATTTACCTCATGGTGCAAACTGGATTGTAACATGGTTTATCTTTGTGGAGTATTGTACTTGGCCTTAATTAAACATTATCAGTCTGCACATCTTTCAACAGACGCGTTCAGGAACTATTTATACAAAGACACAGAATAATTCCAGTTAGAAGGTTCTCAGAAGGTCTCCAGTCCAAATTCTCATTCCAAGTAAGGCCAACTGTCAAATCAGACCAGGTTGCTCTGGTAATTCAGGTTATTCACTCTGGTCTTGAAATATCCTTCTAAAAATAGTTTTAATTTTAACTGTCTAGAGGTCTTCTGATACAACAAGTAACCATGTTTTTAAGACAGGATTTTCAAAGCTACACAGGAAATTTGGATACCTCAGTGTCCATGCGTGTATTTTCTAATTTTTAATAGCACAGTATCCAACTACTGATCTCCAAGGTTTCTATAGCAAGAAAATTAATCAAGCCTTAAAGGAAAATTATTAGAGTTCTTTACAATTACCCAACTTTAAGAACTAGTTTAGTAATTTATAAACAGTAATTATGATTTTTTTTTCTGTTTAAGAATTTTTGTAATTACAATAATGCTTTTCTCGCAGTTGTGTCCAAGCTGTTTATTTCTTTTGGCTGTTTTGTCCCACTGTGAGATAACATCATAACTCTTGAGGACTCATAAAGTATTGATACCATGACGTGGTCTCAAATGTATAATTCAGTCTGACTGTATTAAGACAACCTATGTTGAAATAAGTAATCATTGTCTTTTGCCATTCCACTATTACAAACGTAACATAAAGGAGTACACAGACTATCCCACACTGATGATCTCATTAAGGTCTCCACATAGAATCTTCCAAGGGTGGTTTCTATAATCACACTGGGGTGAAGTATAAAATGTGATTAACTGTGTTATTTTACTGGATATGAACTTGATACAGCAGAACCAAGGGCAGTCTGGATTAATAAGCCAATAAGTATTTTTGAATGACTCCTTCTTGTGTCTTAAAATCCTGTATGACATTAAAATATATTAAAAGGGATAAGGAAAAGTGAAAATAGGGCAAAATTGGAACTGCAGATGCTCCTGAGATTTTGTGGTTTTTTTAAGCTGTTGAATGTGACATTTCTAGAATTCTGTTTCCTGTGTCATATTGAATGCAAATGCATTGTTTGGACCATGAACTAGTTTTAGTGCATGAGCTTAGGGATTTCGTACTATTTGAACTACAATAGGAATACATTATAGCTGTAAATGGTACATATGGAGCTATGGACATCTGTACAATGCTGGTGAGGGGATATCAGTTGCATGAATCTGTTCTTGAATTCGTTTTCATTTGTGTTTATGGTTTGCTTTGCATTTTCAATTTGGGATATGTACGTCACGTTCCTATCCCAGATGTTAAAATGAAAGTCACTGGAGTTTTGGGTTCAACTGGCTGTGTATCTCTTGTGTTTTCAGCTCCATGGAATTCTTCAAGACTGATTTTTCATGTGATCAGAACAGAAGTTTTGAAAGTGAACATAAAATATTGAAGTGTTGTAGATCGCATTGCAATTATTGCAAGTATGAAAATGTTATCTTCTGGAGTGTTGTTTCATTACTAGGGAATGTTGGTTCCCTTATGATGTGGTATTTTTGTCACTGTGTGACTGGGAAAACAGTTCTGAACAAACAACTTGAAATAACAAGAGGGATTATTAAAAAAAAAAAAAATTAGCTTTTCTTAATTTTCTGTGTCTTCCATTAAATAAGGATAAAGCTGTAACTCAACCTTTTGGTAAGAGGATTATTGAGGGTAAGGTATCATTTATATGGAAAACACTGAATGTCTACACAAACAATTGTAAAGGACATTGTTTTATAGTGTGTTCTGTGCACGTTCTGTTCTCTTTTTTTTTTGGAGTTTCTACTTTTCTCTTGTGATAAACAAGATAGGTAACGTTCTCAAATTTTTCCTATATGGTTAAAATTTCTCCAGTTTAGATCTGCAGAGCAAGTCACTTCCTGTTCTGCAAATGTTTACAGCATAATGCCATGTACACACGTTCACTACATAATCTATTGCAGAGTTCAAAACTGCTGAAAAGAAAATCACTGTTGATGTACGGCCTGGTTTAATTTCATTCTCAGCCCTCTGCCCCACTGTAGTTTACTAGTTTACAGTAAATGAAAATTGCTGTATAATACTTTACCAGGTGTTTTTCCATCAAACATACAGTAACTTTTCACTTTTTTCTTTTCATCAGTTGATAGTGTTAACCTGTGGCAATCGACCATTCACCTTTCCTTCCTTTGTTTCCTTACTGAGGTGGAAAATCACACTCTGGGGTGTGGGAGGACTGGAGAAGCATGAAATTTAGCTTTTCTGAGCTTACTTGCATAGTGTTGATGTGGTAAAATAGGTACATATTTGCTTGACAATCAATTTTGTGTATGTAGCGACGAATGGAGAATTATCCTATTATCTCCTCTATCTGAATAGGTCTATATACAGAGCTAGTGTACAGATTTATATACATGCTTTTTAAAATTTAATTGTTCCAGAAAGTACTGCTGAAGTAGATATCAGCAAAATATACCTTATATATATTTTAGGGATCAGCAGTTTTCTTGAAAAGTAGTTTGTGTCCCTATAAAGTTGATTTCTTAAAAATCTTTCAAATTTTGGAGGCATTTGAGAAATGTAGATGGCTTATGACTTCCTGGAAATTACAGTGAGAGAATAGTCATTATGACATCAGGTAGATCACCTTTTGATGCTTTCTGAGAAGAGACCATGTCTTGTTTTATGTTCCACTGGCAAACGGCAGTTTTGCCACGAGATCGACAATGTTACCAAGACAGCATTTGCTTAATTTTGAATCTCACATCATCCATCCTGTAAAGTGAAAGAGCAGCCTAAGATAAAATTCCGAACAATCATCTTTGATGTTTCCTGAAAATATGTAAAACAAGGTTTAATACTGAGAAATGGGTGTATTCTTTTTGTCTCTGGAAGGAGGGGGATAAAGGGAGTTTGTTACCCATGAGCAGTTTTTTCATCTCCACGTACTCTTGTCTCTGAACCACTGTTGTGCCTGACTCCAATCTGTCTTTGTAAGAGAAATACACTTTCCATTACAGTTCAGGCATTTAAAACTTTGATTTTATAGTGCTAATAGGGTAACAGACTATACATATGCACACTGTCAGGGCAAAGCCTGTAGTAGACCAGAAGACACACAACTGACTATGTTTAAGATGCAAAGAAGTCTTCTCCACAAAAAAAAAGCTTGTCAGAGTTCTTGTTATCACTGACAAAGTCATTTGATTGCACCATGTAATTATCAGAATAAATTCTCTCTCAAGTAGTTTTCACTTGTCCTCAAAATGTGACGTCATAAATCGCAATTATTTTGTTGAAGAAGGACATGTTGTCATATCTTCTACTCTTGGTGATTAAAGAAAGCTATTTAGCCCGACACTTTATTTCCTGTATGAACAGGTAACTTCAAGTCTACTGTTGAATCATTGTGACATATCATAAATAGACAGGATATGGAGAAGAATTTTTTTACAGAGCAGAAAGTGTAATTCTTTAGTATTTCAATTTCAACATCTATAATTGGTTTATTAATAATAATATTCCTATCTCATAGTAATGCTTCACAGATCTAGTAGTTCCCTAACCAGAAACTTTAATGTGTATATTATAGAAGTTTTTTAAAATAGGTCTGAAACATGATCAGTAATTCAAACTGGTTTAAACTTCATAATGGCTTCTAACCTTAGAACATTCTTTTAGCACAGAGGATATGAAGATGGAATTAAGTTTAATTTAAAGCGCTATTAAAAAGCCCATGATTCTAAGCCAGAGGTATTTCATAAGGAATGGAACACAGCTGGTTAGATAAAAATGGGCTGGTATAAGCAAACTGTAGGATTTTTTTCTTTTATTTTCAGCGTTAAATCTGAGATTGGCTTTTGGGTTTTGTTGTCTGAATAAGAGATTAGATTTCACACATTTGTTTGCCATTACAAATTTAAACCAGTCCCTTTTATTCTCTCTGAAGTGAGGTACCAGTGGACAGCAGTGCCCTTCAGCATACAAAATAAATAAACACTAGCACTGAGACACTTGCATAGTTAGAAATTGCCAGAGTCTTTTCATTTAAATTCATGTTTGTTGACATTTATGGGACTTTTCTGTTTTTTTTTTATTTCTGCAAAAAAGAAGTAGAGACATCCAGGCTATCGCTTGTGCTTAGCAGAGATTAATATACACCAGAACGTTCAGTGGGGGGATTTCATACGTATCCAGCTGAAATGTTAAATGAATTTATTCCTACTGAGTTAGCATCTGTTTGGGGGTTCTGCCTGGAAAACATAGACCTAATGACTTTATTGTTAGAAAAATCTGGAAAGCTCATTACATTATAAAGGGAAATGCCAAATATTTCTGCAAAGAAATCCTAAATGTAAGAACTTGATCTTGTCCCGAAAGAACATCGAGGCACACCGTGTAGCCACAGAGCCTAATGAGCACAGCCCAAATTTCAAATTGGAATTAACTGCCGTGAATGAGAAATATCATCATGAATCAACTACCTGAATAGTTTTGATTAATGTATACATTTTTAAAAAGTTGGTCTATTCAAGAGCAAATCCTGAACGTTTAGGGAGGTAAAATTCTGTAATTTGCAATGTATATAGCTGTTAATGAGAGTGTAAAACAGTACAATATGTAACATTAACTAATTTTGTTGTTCATAAAAGGAAGTGCAAATCAGCTGTAGAACACTAATTTATAATGCAATGAGGCATCTGAAAAAATGTGATTATTTTTCTGACTAGGAATGGTAAAATGTTTTTATTACACTGTTTCACTGCTGTATCTATCTACAATCCACTTTCCGTATCTTTTCATCTCAGTTGCAAATGTGTGGTCTTTCACTGAAGTTCTTGCCAGGGAATGAAGCTGCAATGTGATTAGTATATGAAAACCCCAGCAAAACAAAAACTACAATCAAACAAATTATAACTGAAGTTCTTCATAAATCGTGACCATAACTAGGCTTGGCTGAAAAAAATTGGTAAACTCTTATCTCTTTAGATGCTGGGTGTGAAAACCTTGTTCTCCAAACTATTTCAGTGAATCCAAGCCACTGATTCTTTTTTGCTCTTCGCAGACAAATTTTTTCCTAAATCCACAAAGCATTTTAATTTCCTGCAGTTGCTTTAGATGCTGTAGCTGATGACAATTCCTATCCAGCAGTAACTATTGTTGTGCTTACATGTTTGCTGTATTCTTTGCATCCACAGTAGTTTTCTTCATTTTGAGGGTTACATGCCTGTTGTATTCAAGTGCAGCTGTAACATCAGGAGAGCAAACACATCTATGACTTACAGTTTTAGCTAGACCCTCTGTTAATACTGATGAAACTTGGAGACCTCTGCTCCAGGTCAGGCTCTAACATTGTGTCTGTCAGACTGTGCACTACAGAAAAACAGCAGGCAATGAGAAGTAATCCTCTTGGTTAGATTTTACAACAGCTGGAAATTGGCTACAGGGAGATGTTGATATTTTAAAGTTTATTTTCTGGTTTACTTGGATTCTTTTTTAAAATATAGCTATTATTCATGTCGTGTGTGGGTTTATTTTTTTTTATAAGTTCATATAGATAAAATCTAAACCAAAGATTTCTAATAGATAACTGGCATATGAAAACAGGTAATAATAACCCTGTATATTATGGCACTTGCCCTCCAACAGCAGCACTGCATGATCATAAATATTGTAATTCCACTTTGATTTCAACTAGTATCACTTAGGCTTGGGATTTTCTGTCATGATCTTCCTCTTTCTGATAAAAAAGTATATGCCCAAGAGACCTGAACAGAGCAGTTTTACTCTGTTAGAGAACATCACAGCACAGAAATCTCACGGGATGTACATCTGGTGCCTTGAAACTTAGGTTGTCTTGGGAGATGACTTGCTTTGAAAGTCAAAATAATTCCAAGCATACATGCCGTGACAAGCTGCAGAAGTTAATTTCTGTGCTTGTGTTTTGAGTGTTAGAAGAGAGGTGGTTGGTTCAGTAGTGCAAGATCTTCCTAAACTAGAATTGCTGAGAATCTCCACGCTTGCCCCAAACCAACTGCTGTTTCTCCTCCGTGCTGCAATCTGCAAATGTCAGCTGAGTGCAGAGAGCAGATCCACACTCGCTCTCTCAGCAGCAGCTTCGCAGATGAGCAACGAGTAAGTTCTAGGGTGGTGGCTGAGAGAACACATCACAGTGGAGTGAATCAATGTAAATAATACTCGATAATGTGGAGAGTGGTTTGTTTCTTTTGATTGGGATTGCATATTTTCCCTCTTAATCAGCTAAGAGTTCAGAACAGATTGCTCTGCCCATAAGTAGAACAATATCAGTAAAATGACTTTGTTAGGCACTGTAGAGCCACTCTCAGAAGGATGATTCCTAGCTATCTACTGTGACATTTGTAGGGAAAGATAGGTGGATATTTGCTGTCCTAAGAGGAAGTTAATGGTATTTTTCTTTTAAAAGTTAGGGATTTATTAGAATATTTTACCTAATGAGATGAAACATCCTTTAAAAAATAATTCAAACTTATATTTTGAAAACAGAAGTGATAATTAAAATAACTGAAAGCAATGCAGTTCAGAAAAAGCTTGGGCGGCAGTAAGGTAGTTTATTCTTTAAAGAAATCAGAAAAGTAAGCTATGCCCAACAGTCTATATGGTTATCTTTCTCTACACATTTTTGTTAAGTTGATTTAAAATCACTGTAATTCTATTGATTTCAAGAATATTTGTAGCCATACAAAACCATGCTGAAGAAAACCAGACTAAAGGGATCTGGGACTTCATTGTTAACTAAGTGGTTTTGCAAATTCAAGTGTGTCTACAAGTTTTTTTGATTTCATACACTAATAAAAGATTATATAGATAGATATAAAATAGTGTGTGTATATAATATATACTATGTTCCTACATATATGTATTTCACGTCTGCTTTAGCAAACCTTGAAATTAAATGTGTTTTTAAAGCACAGCACAATTTTTTTGAATCTCTAATCTGAGTATCCCTTCTGTCCAGCCTTAGGGCTAACCTTATGCATATGTGATGTCTTTATCTGCTAACTATTTAAATGCAGCATTTTATAGGACAGAAATATCTTTAAAAGTACTTGAGAAGTGTTAGATCTGGGACTTGTATCTGCCTCTACCCAAGGAGAAAATATAAAGGAGTTTAAATATCAGTGATGGACCAAAGACTTGAGTAAATTCTCAGTTTAGAAAGAATGTGTAAATAAGAAAGGACCTACATAATTAATAACAGCCTAAAAGAACATTCAGTAGAACTTAGTAGCTCCCTTCAGTCCTGCTGAATATTCAAGAGGAAGAGTTTAAACTATCAATTAATTCTTTCTTTCTGATGCTAACCTGGAATAATGGCCACGTGAACAGTAACAAAAGTGATAAAAGACTTGGATTCTAAATTTAAAATAGAAATATTTCCTGTTACTGTTAACAAGACTGTGTGGAAACCACCACACAGTGAAGGAAGGAAATTGAAACTGATTTGAGAACGTTATCTGGAAGGATCTTTCTGTAAATGCTGGGTCTTAGGGGAGTTGTTTTTAATTCCTACATCTATTTTTCTTCTGTCACCTTCATTCTTCCTTTCTGTCACTTGCCTTTCATCAACTTACTTTCCTTCCCTCTGGCTCTTCTTTGCACTACTTTGTCCTTTTTTTTTTTTTTTTTTTTTTTTTTTTTTTTTTTTTTTTTTTTTTTTTTTTTTTTTTTTTTTTTTTTTTTTTTTTTTTTTTTTTTTTTTTTTTTTTTTATCTGCGCTTTTTTATCCCTGCCTGTTTCTTTTTTGAGTCTGTTCTTCAGTCTCCTCTTTATTTCCTTTATTTTTCTTCTATTCTTTATTCTCTAACCATAACTTACTTCTTAGTCTTATTTTAGTCATAACAGCTTTACTCCTTCCGAAATAAGGGGGAAAATAGGGAAATTTCAAAAGTAAAGAAGTAAATATAGCATAAATAAAGATGGAAGCCAAGTAACTGTTTTGGAAGAAGAGAAAAATACCCACTTTGCTTTTTGCATCTTTACATGTTGTTCCTCCAGAGGGTTTGGATAGCTGCATATTCATGAGAATTGCAGTTTTCCGTGAACTAGAAAATTATGCTAGGAATCCATGTACAGTGATGCAAAACTTTGTGTTGGGAATACGCTTACCCTTGCTTGCTGTTCAGAATTCTGTAGTTAAAGGGAGAAGGAAACAGGCACAGCACCATGCACTTTAGGCTCCAAGACCCAGTGCTGCTTCTGTGTGCTTTCAGATCTTAAAATAGGACAGGTATGACCCAGATAACTCCAAGCACATGATCTATTTTCTGTGGGAGCACCCTGGGACACAGTTAGAAAGCTCACACTGCCTGTGCTTTTACTGAAGACCAACTAACCCACATAAAATGAGAGCGGTGTTGATGAACAGAACTGGGCCTGACTCACCCACCGTGGGTCACAGGAGACGTGAAATGCCCACAAGATCTCAAAACAACCTCCTCTAAAGAATAGAAAGAGTTTCAGCAGATGGGCGCTTACTGTTCTGTGACTGTATCATTTTCAGTCTGGTGTAAGGATTCTGAAAGTCAGGCTTGTTCTATTGTGAAACTGTAGCTTAGACAAATCCCCAGTCAATAGGAGTAGTGAAATACCATAAATGAGTCACTCATCAAAGAAGTGCTAAAGCTTTAGCAGATTATGGGCAATAAATGATTCCTCTGTGTTTACAGGTTAGTTGTCAAGGTTGTCATTCCGCTGCACCTTGTTTTGACTTTCTGCCCACTTGGCTGTTTTCCCTACAATTTAAAATATTTCATTTGGAAAAAAACAACCAAATAAACACCATCACCACCTCAACCACCAAAACCATTTATCTGAAGGCATAAATATAACTAGGTAGGAACTGAAATCATCACTGGATGGCAGCTTCTGCTCCCACAGGAATCTTTGAGTGTTGCTAAGGAGAGAGCAGAAGAACTGGGATAAGGAGATTTGACTTCTGTCTCTCCAACAGTGTAGCCTCAAAAAATGCACCCAAAACTGATGACTTTCCCTGCTGGTTGTCACTGCAGGAAAAAATCCAGTTTGTAGCATCCGTAAGGAGTGCATTTGTCCTGCTGTTAAAATGACACTGGGAAGCCTAGCTAAGACTAAATTTTAATATATATGTACCTTTATCTATACAAAAATATAGACAATAGTCACCTCGATATGTCACCTAAGTAAAAATACTTATGCAAAGAAAGTATATTGACACTTTCTAGAATCAGTCATGGTCCCTAATGAGTGTTGTAGGGTGGTGTTTCTTAAGTATTCCTTCATGTGCTTCACTAGAAGTGACTTGTAAGGCTTCCAGCCTCTTGCCCGTGTTACACTGTGCTCCTACATCTGACCTAGCTTTAGGAATGCCAGGAACATTCAGTGTGCTTCTTTAACCTCCCACAGCTCTCCCAGCCTCTATAACATGTTCTATTACTATGCTTGACATTCTCCTCCCTGCTCTGTATCAAACTAATTCACTATTTTAATGTGCTATTTCGGTATTTAGTTTTACCAAACTGGTTGTCTTAATTTTATTTTTATAAATAATACTTTCCAATAACTTGATTACAATTTTTTTCCCCCATGAGAAATAATATGGGAAGATCAATATTCAAAACAAACTTATTCATATTCTGGAAGAAGGGGGAAGGGAGAAAACCTTTCGCAGGTGTTAAAAAAACCCACCTTCTCCTCTCTATCCTCTGGGCATTGGTCTACTATTTTTTCCCGTTTGAATCTCTACAGACGTGCTTGTAGCAAATTATGAGTGTTAGTATGCCTTCTTTCTATGGTGGTTTTTGTTTTTTTTTCATGGAGATGAGTAGCACTGTTTCATTTCGGGTCACTGGGTTAGAGCATCTTCAAGGTCTTTTAGCAGAGAATTAACAAGTCCATGTGACTGAGCTGTTCAGTTACAGATGACAAGGAGGAATTCGAGTGTGTGGCTTCTGTGCAATGTAAGGATGAAGCGAATGCTTTTAAGTATATGAAGAACTTTCAGTGATGAAAACTAATTGAGCAGAAATTTGTCAATTTGTTATATCATCAGATAACGTTAAAATAAATTGTTTCTTGAATACAAATGAAAATATATGTAAGGCTAGTTTAGGCGTAAGACTTGATAGTGATGAAAACAAACAAAAAGATTTTATGAAAATCAGTATGGCATATAAAAGCCATAGACCTTGGAGTGTCAACAATAATGTCTTTCACAGAGGAAAGCAGGGACTACTATGACATATAAATGATCATTTTGTTTCCATGTTTTTAAGTATTAATTAGAGGTTAATGCAGTGTTGATTTAATAAACCGATGGCATCTGAATGACATGGATGCTGTGAAAAGGGAGTAACTAGAAGAGTCACAAACTGAGCAGTGAGTTATGAACCTCACAAAAGAAAGGAAAGCAGTGAAACATGGAAAAATAACAGGATTCAAGATTATTCAATTTCTTAGAATTAATGATGGTTTACTTCTTTCACTCCCCCTAGTTAGGGGATGCACTCTATTGAACTGAGATGCATATTAAGATAACAAATGTGAAACAAAGGAGGACATAGAGGTAGTAGCAGAAACAACACTTTAGTTTACTAGAAATGCTTAATTTATCCATAAAGGATTAGGTACAGTTTTTTTACAGATACTTGTTTTTTTACAGGGAACTTGAAAATACTTATTATTAGGTCTAATCAAGTTGAATTTTTCCATGGTGTGTTTGTTTTATTAAGAGCTGTCTGACATAATTCACTAGAATTATATATTTAAATTTCATTTTAGACATATAGATTATAAAATATGGCTTAGGACATAGCCCAGGTTCTTTTATTATTGTTTGCTTTCTGTCCTTTTAAGGACATCCTTCGCTTCAGTAAATTTCTTAGATTTTTCCCTCTGTGTTTAACAAATAGTGTTTTGATGGAAAGATCCTTTTGGTGTGTTCCCCACCCTGGGTGTATCTGATGTAGTAGATGCTTTGATTTAAATTTTCATATAGGTCCAAGATATTTCATTCTTTTCTAAGTAAGATCAGAAATGAAATGAAATCATCAATCAGTCTGACAAACCTTGGCATTCATTGGCATTCACTATGTTGTTAATGCACAGAAATCTAGTATTTTTGGGAGCATTTGCCTCTTGAAAGTCTGTCTATAATGCTGGTGGATTTCCAACTCTTAAACCCATATGTTAAGATAGAAAATGACATTTGAGTTGAAGGTTTGGGGTTTGATTTCCTTTTTTTTTTGGAACAAATTTTTTACACTCTTTGGGGGGGGGGCAAAAGGGTTGGTTGCTTGTGAATTTGCTTGTTTGTTTGTTTTCAGTACAGCTTTATGTATTTGGCAAAGCCTTTGAACATATTCACTTCTATGATTTTTTTGCATTATATCTGATTGAAACTGTGGGTTATTGTTGCTTCAGAGCTATAAGCAGCATCTATTTTGATGGTAGACAAATCTTTGGAGCTTTGACTCCATGATGGTCGAGCTCTTGGAAGAGCTGTAGACAACAGCAGGGTCTTTCTTTAAGGCATTATTGTGTTTCTCTAGGAGTTTGTTACACACTTCTCATCAAAGGCAGTGAAAAATACAACACAGAGAGAGTACTGGTGTCTGTACTCACTTTTTTCAACTCTCTCTTGCATTACTACTTTATTAGTGAGCTGAAAAATCTGTAAGTTGATAATATTTACTCGAAAACTACTTGCATATAGTGAAATATATTTGATTATTTCTGAATAGTCATAAAATCCAAGACTTCAATACAGCACCTCTTCACACAGAATGTACTGTAATTCTGTTAGTCTGGAAATGCTGCACACTTACAGTGAGCTTTAATTGAATTTGGTTGATCTGCTTGGTTGAAAAGAGATGAAAAAAGAGAGGGAAAGTCCATTTCTACCTCTGGATTCTGAAACTTTAGATAACTAGTAAGCCTGAGGCAACTGACTGGGAATTAGTGCATCTTGTGGACAGAGGAATGGTTAAGGCTTTGCTGGCAACCATTATAAAGGTCCTAAGGAAAGCCTTCTGTCACCCCTGATTAAATTCCACATATTTCTTCTGCAGAGGGGCTTCCCTTTCATGAAACTTTCAACCTGTTTCTAGGATTGTCTTCTGCATGCTTCTATATTCTTTTTTGACTTATATATTTTTAGTTACTATGTGTCTAAAATGCAATTAAAATAAGAATTATATTTTTAGTTCAGATCAGTATAGAACAGAAAAGTTGCCTTTTTTGCAGTAAGACAGTTGAAAACATCATTCACATATATTCAGATCTCTCAGCCAAGACAGTGGATAAATCTAACATAAAATAAACTATTAACGCAATGCAATGTAAATTAAGATCATGTCCAGAGCAAAATGTGCTTAATATGAAAGCTCCAGACTCTTTTCCATCTCTTTGAATTTAACAACCATTTTCAAGTACTGTAACTCAGAATATGCAATTTAGTTCCACTTGACCAACAAAGAAATACAAGAAGAAATTGCTTTAGCAATACATTCTTCAATTAATGTTCAAGTACATTGAGATTCATCATGAAAATTCTAGATATGTGCATACAGCATTAATCAACCCAGTTGTTACTGGAACTCTTGCATACAAGCTCTCCAGTTACAAAAACATTTTTCAACTAGAACACAGCAGACACACTAATGAATGAGAAAAGAATGTATTTTTTTAAAAATCTTATAGTTAGCTGGAATATTTTGTCACTATTTAGCATTTGGAATAGAGTGAGACTCATACTGATCTTCCGAGTAGGATCAATATAGGAAAATAATATAAGAAATCAATAAAATGCAATGTAGGAAATAGATATTTTTAGAAATTATGAACTTTTAGTGAAATACTAGTGAAACGTGGCAAATTATAGGTTTTTGCAAATAATAAGTATGGGCTTTTTTTTTTTTTTTACACGATTCTTAGAAACAACTAAGTGAAGGATTTTAAAAAATAATTTTGGTAATAAGCCTGCATTCAGTTCAGACCCAGACTGACTTGAGAAGTACTCTCTAAAAAAGTTTTCTTCAGCTGAGTTATAATACCAATTTCTGTTATGAAGGCACCTGGTTGTATAGAAAAAAACACGTGAAGAAAACACAGCCTCAGTGGAGCATTTGTGAGGCACTCACACACTGGTACTATGAGAGAATAATATCCCTCATTTCCTGTAGTTTGTTTCCTTGATTGGGTTCCCCAGAAAATATATATTAAAAGAGCTGCAGAATGCTTCAGGGTTAATTTTTTAATGCCCTCCATTCCAGTCACATACCTCACCAGCTTGAAAGTTTTGAGAACCACTATGTGATTTACAAAATGCAACATTTCTCCCAGCATTTCCATTCCTTCAAACAGAGCCCTGTATCTCAGATTATTGCTATTTCTTGTAGGACGCTGAAACAGATTTCTCATTAACATTAACAAACTGGTTTAAGAAGAAAATAGCCCACTAAACCCTGAAGACATGACAGGGTTTCTCAAAAAGTGAAGGTTTATTCTGCTTTTAAAGTAGATTTCCCTTTGTGTGCTCTGTTTTTTTGTCAGGAAAAGTCAGTGGGCAAAAGGCCTTGATTTCTTTTCTTTTTTACAGTAGCACATTTTAACAGTGAACAACTATTCATTAACTTATGGAAGTTTTACTTTTGTCACATCTTGAGACATTTTCAGTAGATTGTAAAATCCTCTGATTTTTTTCTTCTGTCAGTGAAAACTGAAAGCAAACCATCTGTCAGTTTTAAAGAAATTTGAATGAATCCCTTTTACAAACATTTAAAGGTGTTTTCCATTAAAAACAAACAAACAAATAAACAATAAAACCCACAAAACCAACAGGGTTTTTTAATTGGTAAAAATATATAAAAATCCTTTCATCATTTACTTAAGCAGTCTATGATCCTGACACAGAGGCCTAAAGTTTTACCCTTCAGGTAATAAATGTCAGCACAAGATTAGTTGGTTTGGAAAGTAACCTTTCAAACTAATCCCAAATCCTTAATGGGAATGTGGGTGTATAATATAAATTTATTGACAATGTAGTAAATTTCTATGATATTAAAATAACTGTTTATTTTGTAATTTTGTCTATTTTCAAAGTTACATAAATGACTTGCTCAAAATCATCTCTCAGGTGATATTTGAAAGATATTTGAAACAAAGTGTTAATTCCCTTCACAGCTGTAATCTCTGAATGTCAAACTCAAATTAGGAGATGTACAGTCCAAACCAATAATTATATCTGCCCCAGAGAGTAGAAAAAAAAGATGGAGATCAGTGGGACATGAACATGTTCAGGAAATAGAGAAAAGCACATCTGCTGGTTTTGTCAAGAAAGTCTGTGGTTGCTCTGAGAAGAGTTTATTTTCCTAACATGGAACGAGGTAAGGATGAGGATTGAAGTTCTGGAAATGAAGACATACAACTAGTACTACTGTATGATGGAGAAAAAAACTGTTAGAAGATTGCTAGGAGTTGTAATTAATTTACTAAGAGAATATTTACGACATAATTTAGAATGTAAATTGACAAGATCAAATTATATTTAGTAAGTTGAAAGGAAGGTACATTGTGGGTATTGAGATCTAGGACAGTGAAAGAGTGGATGAGCTGTAACTCTGTGGTTCACTGCCTTTGTGTCAGTGCACACACCCCCAGGTAAGAGTGTAGCTCTGAAGGATTCATAGAAAATGAACTTAACCTGCCACCTGCATGAGCAGTGAAATGATTTTCAAGGAATCACAGGATCAGTTAGGCTGGAAAAGACACCTAAGATCAAGCCCTGTAGCTCATATTTGTGGTATTTCAGCTTCATTATTTCAAGGAAATTATGTGTTTAGGGATTATAGACTAAGGCAACAGAATTCAATTCTTGCCTTTTTACCCAGTGATTGACAGCTACATTAAATTCTGCTCCCTTGAACTGTAACCAAGTGGTGCCAGACTCAAAGGATTTTGACACTGCAGTCTTAGTCCAAGCCTCATGTATTGCATTTCCTCCTTAATTTCAGTGGGCTTTGCTTTCAGCTCTTACCCTCAGGCTACCGATTAAGCTGCTTAAAAGCTCGTACTAAAGAAACAGCGTTCTGTCCAAAATGAAAACATCTGCAGAGTAAAGGAACTTGTAAGCTGCAAAACCCTGTTTGTTACTTCATGTAAGTCTGTTTAAAGGAAATTGTCTTCTATGATCAGAGGTTGCGAGAGAGGATAAAAGGTTTTCCATTTTTTCTGAGTAGTAAAATTTCCACTGAAAAAGTTAGTCCTAAATCTTTTGATAACACACTTTCAAAATTTACTGCACTGTCCATAAAATGTCACATTGTTCTCTTCGTTGCTCAGGGATTGAAATGTATTATTTTTTTTTTTAATCTGCCTTACCTGGGATAAAGATGAATGAAGCCAAGTGAGACTTCACCAAAGCATAATTTTTCTGGTTTCAGAGTTCAAAAAGCTACGATGCACACACCTACCTAACACAGGTTCCAACAACCAGCATCACACCTGTTCTTAGGACTTTCATCAAGGTTTTTTCTGTCAGTCTCTATCATAAGAGGACTAGCTGCAAGATACTGCCACTGTTCGCATGTAATGAATGTAACTCCTGCTTGGAATCTGTAGTAAAGTTTTATCATTTTTCAAAATGACTGCAATTAAAATAAAAAATCAATCAGAAGACACAAGACACTGAGCAAAAGTAATGGTACGTTGCAGCCTCAAGCTGACAAAGGACTTCTCTTAAGCATTTACTTCTCTGGTAAACCTGCAGCTCTGAGGCCAAATTTACTTTATATCAAATCACATCAGAAATGCTGTATTTGGACCTATGTTAGATTTGCTATTTCTTTCCTTTTTTTCTGACAGCTGCAAAAAAAACCGAGAAAAAACATCATTTCAAAGGTAACTTTTACTACTAATTCACAAAAGTATATAAATATGCTCCACCCCACCTCTGATAAATTAAGGTATTGTCCGTCTACAGCTACCTGGCAAACCTTTCTGTCTCCACAATAACAATCACATCTCTCCTTTATTGCTGCGTACCTTACTTACAGTCCAGTTCTAAACATCTCTGGAGCACAAAGGGTGGAAATGTTTGTAGAATGGAGGCCTCCTGAGGGCTTTTTTTGCTACAGCAAATGCAAAAGGAAAATAAAAGATGAGGTAAGAGATGTACCTGCAGAACAAAGGTCTTTGGGTTCCATCATACTGTTGTAATCGCAGTGGATACTGTGAAGCACATAAATCATTGCCATACCTCTTATTTTCCCAGATACCTGGAAAACATTATGTACCTTGCTTGGTAAAAAACCTCAAAGGTGATTCTTAATTCTTCTGATTTCTCTTTAGATGTACTGGTGGATAGAATAAATTTAAGACATATCTGTAGAAAGTCTCTGGATTTGCAACATATACAGTCATTACTGGGGGAAAAGGGCAGCATAAGAAACATATTTTGTATTGTTTTAAGCTACAAAGAGTATCTCTATTTGGTAATGGTTGCCATTTTGTTACTTGATTCTGTTGCCTGGGTTAGACAGATGAAGCCCATAATTCCTCTTGTAGGCAATATTATCAATAACTCAAATTTACATCTTCTCAAAAAACAGGGGAGAGAGCTGGTGTTTTTCCCATTCCTGTTTAATAATTATGGGGAAGGAATGTATTGGTAGGCTGCTTGTTTTGAATAGAAGGGCTCTCTTGCATTTTTTGTCAGTAGGAATTTCTCCTGATCAGATACTTGATACTCTCTCTTTCCTGGAATTTTTCGGCAATATTTCTGACCCAGGGACATTTTCCCTTCTTTTTGTCAGAATATATTTGAGTAACAATTATGCTTAGTTTGTGTGTTTGTGTAGTAGAAGGCAAATAGTAGTTGGAAAGTTCCTGGAAAGTAGTGGAAAAGATCTGTAAGCAGAACAGAAATTCCTAGGAAATAACATTGATGATTTCCTGGAAAGAATCAGTAATACTCCCAGAAAATCAGAGAAGAAATTCCTACAGAGTACTGATAGTATTAATGGAAAGCAAAAGGAAGCATCTGCACAGAATCCTAGGAATCATATGTAAGATTCCTAGGAAACGTGTAGAATTCCTAGAAAACATTAAGACAAACTTCCCAGAAAGGAACAGGGAGGACTCAAGAAAGCACACAGAAAATTCTTAGAGAGCAGTGGAAAAAGTGCTGGAAAGCTTTGGGAAGATTCCTTGATGAAAGGCTGAGAAAATAGTTGTAGAAAGTAGTGGGCACAAGAAAGCAATTGAAAAATTCCTGGAAAGCACAGGGGGTATTTCTGAAAACCTGTAGTAAGAAATTTCCAGAAAGTATCAGGAACGTTACTAGATATCCTTTGGAAAATTCCTAAGAAAGAACAACAAAATTTCCTGGAAAGCAGAGAGAAAACTCTAAAAAGCATAAGTATAAATGAAATTCTTGGAAGATGTTACAGAATAGTTTTATTCAATGTTTAAGAAAAAAAAAAAAAACAGTCTTTGTGGATACCAGCTAAGGAAAACGTGCACTGTCACTGTAGGAGTTTAAATGTGTTTGGTGCTGCTGTAGTTCTGCCATAACTTGAATGTGCAAAGTCCTCCATAGAATGTTTCCAAAGAGGTTTTCAGTGTTCTTGATGCATCAGTAGTTACTGTTGGCTGTACTAGGGAAAAGAGATTGATGTTAATGGGGAGTTTGTTTCAGGATTTGGGTCCAAGCTAACAAGATTTTTCTCCTCTAGCTGTAGAATGTGTTAAGAAAGAATTGCTTTACCTGTTTGAAGACTCCCTGACGGTATCCCATTAGCTCTCAAAGTATTGCTATTTTTCATGAAGTTCAAAATCTTCAGTTACTAGCAGATTGCTTCTACAGAGACCATTTCCTTTCCACATGCCTAGAAGCCATGCTCAAAATCTATATGGGCAGTAGTTCTCTGTTAGCAACAATCAATTATAAAAGCAGTAAACTTTAGTATGTCAGGGTTCTCCTTCCCCACCTCCTTTAAATCCACATTATACTACTCTACTTGGCTTTCAAAGGATTTTTCTGCAATAATTTTTTATTCTAGTTTGCCTTTTTATGCCAAACTGCAGAAATGCAGCCATTAGTATAATGCAGCTTGGTTAGAAGGTTTGATTTCGTGAGCAGCTCCTATTTTTCTACTCTGGGCATTCCAGCTCTATTACAGCACTAAGTGATCTTGTTGTGCTCTTGGTGATTTCAAATGCTAAAATGTCAGTCTAAATTCAATGGAAGGTTTAAAAAAGTTATTTGTGAGCCTTTGACCGGTAAAACATTTGCAGTTTGTAGTTTATGAATGGATATTGTAAGCTCATGCAGTTTATCTGCAACTCACATTATTCTCAAAATAATGTCTGGGATTGGGTCCTGCTTTATGTATGCATTAGCAAGGGTTAAGAGAAAAATGTTTCTCAGTGGCCTAGAGTTGCTTTGCATTGTTGAAATGTGATCTTATTAAAAAGAACCCTACAAGCTCAGAAAATGGGCATATGTGAGTGCTAAGAAATGGATGTCAAGAAGGTATAACACAGATTTTGCAGCCCTCTCAGATTATTCTTAGTTCCTTCTCAAACCCCTTCCTGTGTTCTTTTGTCCTCTTACATTGTTAGGATACTTTCTGCCTTGCCTTTATGTCTCTCATTGCCACAAGTGGAGTTTTCATACCTGCCAGGAGTAATCCTTTTGTGCCTTGCTCCCTGTGCAATTTTAAATGTTTCATTCCTCATGGATCCGCTGTTTGCTTCTTTTTGATCGGGTTGATTCCAGCACGGCACATCCCTTGTTGTTTTCCATCCTGTTTTCTCTAACTTTGAGTTGACTAGTGCCATTCCTTGCCTCTGACTGACCTGAGCTGAAGCTGAAGATGTTGACCATGTTCATGTTTTCACGGAAAAATACAACTCAGAATCACTAACGATGTAATTTTATAGATTGCTGCATCCTGCCTGTATCTTACAAACATAAAGTGAAGGAAGGTTATAGAACTACTGATCATTTGGAAACAGCCAAACTTCCAGCAACAGAGAAACCTTTCCGAGTTTAGAAAAATAAATAATAAGAAAAGAACATCATTATATTCATGGAGAAACCTCACCAGTTTTTATCAGTAGAGGAAAATCGGAGCTGCAAATTGTCAACCCAAATTAGACAAGATAATAGCCTGTAGGAAGATTAAAGTGGTAGTTCATTTGCTCTAGCATTGCATCTCTGCTGCTGAGTAGCAACACCTCCCTCAGAGGTTTAAATTATGCACTTGTCTCTGTCCTCAAGAGGAAATTGTTTTATATATCTACCAGGTAGAATTTGCTAACCTTAATGTTCACAGGTTATATCTTTCCAAGCCTTTTAAAAATACTTCTGTATATTTGAAGAAGCGAAAAATACATGTCCATAAATAGTTACGGTAACTCTGAATAATCTTGTTATTTTTATTCAGACAAATATATACACTCTTTGACAAGTATAGAATTTCTCATTTGCATTTTCCACCATAGGCTTGATTTTTAGAATTAAATGCAAATAAAATGGAGTGTAAGAAAAGTGAAAATCTTTTCAAGAAAAATATCTTTCAGAGGGAGATAAGGACCTTTTTTTCTGTAGTCCTTCTTTAGCTCTTGTAAGGTCTTGCTTTTGAAATTGTCCAGTGCCTGAATTTTTCTTCTCAATTACCAGTAGCGTTGGTGTAAATAATTACAAATGGTGTGGAGTATTTAGGTGATAGCTAGGAAATTAAACAACTTTAAGAAATAGAAGGATAGTTCTGCATTCTTTCCTTCTTATCCTTTATTGTGGGAGCTTCTTTTTACTTAATAGTGAAGGTGTGAAGGGAAGTCTGAATGAAACCCAGTTTTCAGTACATTAGTGTTTTTCAGTCCAGCTCAAAACACGATGGAACGATGATAAATCAAACAGGTATTTGTTACAAAATGATATCAGGGATCCTGAACGCTTAAGAAATGCAGAATTATGCTTGCACATACGTAGGCAGAAAAAGGACCTGTAAAAGGAAAGGATCAAACACAGAGGTAATTAAGTATAAATAGCATATTGCATCCAGTTTTCAAAATGCAGCAGCTCATATAAAATAACAGTTTTAAAAGTATATGGTTCTGCCTTTGAAGGAGAGAGATTTGAGCTCCAAGGAATGGGTTTTTCCCCCCTTTCTTATTGCAGCCTGCCTTTCACCATGTGTGTTGTTTCTAACCTTAGTTCTGAACTGAATCTCATTTAGTAACACTGGAACACAGGGCAAATACAAATGATGGAAAGTTAGCTATATGAAAGTGCGTTCCTAAAAGCATCAAAGAAAAAAATTACATCAGAAAAATTGCCTGCAACACAAAGAGAAACCAGAGCAGTAGTTAAAGAATTCGTTTCTTTAACTACATGTCAGCACTCTCAGCATGACTTGGTCTCCAAACTGCAGTACATAAATTGCCAAAGCTTCTGCTAAAGTCATTCTTACAATGGTGTGTGCATGAGGAAAAAATTGTCAGTGTTCTGATTTGTGATGCTGTGATTGACAAAACCACAAAACAGTGGCTATAAACTATTCCCAGAAAAACTCAGGATCTTCCTAATGAAAAGAATGAAATGTCAGTCTCAGGAAGTTTTATTTCCAGTGGAAACATTGAGGAAATTTAAAGAGATCAACATATCAAACTGTAAGGTGTCAAAGCCATTGTTGGTTTTGAGTGGTTGAAGTGGAATACCCTACCCATATCATGGGTTTTGAACCAACCAACATCAGTGTCCTGCTTAGACATGCAAATAACATCCTAGTTGTCATGGGAAATTGTGATCAAATGTAAGGCTATTAATGGTTTTGGCAGTCTATTTTAAGGGTCTTCTGGAATCATTTTCAAACATTGGAAAGGCTTATCACTCTTGCTTAGATGTGAAGTGGGTTGAATAATGTTGGGTTTTTGGTTTTGTTTTTCTATAATGGATTTGTTTATTTGTTTTGTTCTGTTTTCTAATTCCAAGGTATCTTGAATCACAGGAAAGAGTGAGAGCTGAAGCTTTCTTGCTGTCTTTCTTTGGGTGTTCTAGCATCTATTTCAACTTAGCCAGTTTACCTATTTGAATTTGGATAAATAACTCTACCATCCTGTACTTGGTTATTTGTGTTCCTCATTCATTGTGTTCAGTGTTCAGACCAGTAAGTTCTTAAACTTACTGGGACTGCCTCTGCAGCTTTGCTTTCTGGGCCAGGAGATTGGCAGGGCCGAAACAGCGTAAAGCAGGCTTTGGACAGTGGGAAACAAGTCTGTTGTCCGTAAAATTATTGGCAGAAAGAAGCAGTTGTAATCAGGAGAGAAGGTCCTTGATACCAAAAGAAGAACGGATGCGTGCAGGAGGTCCCTCAGTTGTTGGCTGAGATGGAAATGGTGTCATGTTCCACTATGCTTTTGTAAAGCATTTTCTTGTTACTTTTCCACAGTGTTGTAGGTGCTTTTTGGCAATTTTTTTTTTCTTTTGAAGTCTTAAATATTTTTGATCAGCATGTATCAAAGATAACTTCGTTTAGACCATATATCTTTCTTCTGCACTGTTTTATTGAAATCGTGGACTTCATGAGCTTAACTGGAGCACAAAGATTTCCAAAATATCATCCTATCATCCTTACCAGTTTGTTTTTTTTGGGGATTTGGTTTGTTGGTTTTGTTTGTTTGTTTGTTTGTTTTTAGCATGTATATATAATAAAAGGAGCTCATAATCCCTAGTGTTTCTGTGTCTGTTTTCAGAGTCCTATGCACTACATCATTGACTGCTTCAGAGTAGAAGCTGAGGGTGCTTGTTAATTACTTTGCACACTGAAACCTGTCTGTAATTGCAGTTTTCAGGAGCAATGGTAAACATCAAGGTGGGAATAGAGTTAAGCTATGAAGAGAGAGTGAAAACAGGTTGTATCAGTGTTGATCCAAATAAACCAGGCTGCTTTGAAACAGGATTGCTGAATATGATGCGTCAAAACAAAAACCAGGAAAAAAAAAATGTCAACTCAACAATAAGAAATTGTGAAATGAAATAATGCTTCACTGCTATATTTTTGAGGAGAATATTTTGTTGTTATTACTAAAGATCTGAATTAGTTTCAGTGTTGTGTTGCTATGCCAACAGAAAACACATCAGTTTGTTTGCTCCTGCTGTCAGAATAATACATTTCTGAGTTTAGTCCTCCAAGGAAGCCAGTTGTAGCCTAAGTGCAACATCACAAGCTTCTTTAGGAATTAAAACCAATATCTTCAAATATATGTCTATGGAATGGTCAGAAGATAAAAATTACCCATAGGTAGAATAGTTTGGGTTTTAAAAATTTGTTGTCTTAATAATCAGTAAAATGCATAAACAATCAAATAATTCAGGAAAAATGAATTTTAACTTATTTGGTACTACAAATCAATGTTAGTTACAAGTAGATTGGCTATTCGCTAAAGGTTTGGCAACTGGCACTAGGCCAAGATGTGATTAATTATCCGGTGCAAGGGTTGATAAAGTCAAAATCGGTAGAGGTTCAGCACGTATGCAACAGTTATCTGAGTAGACTGAATGAAGAATTCTTGGCATAGCCTGGTAGATAATACCCAGTGATACTTCCTGCTTCCCATGTTACAAAACTGTACAAGCTAAAGGCATTAATATTAATCCTGTTCTTGACATTGATATAATACCCCTGGAATCTGGAAATCAGCTCTTTTCCAAAATTTATGAAGGTAGCCACCAAGGTCCTCTTCTTATTTTCCTGACCATGAAAAACATTGATTTTTCTGAGTTTTTGGATGGCTCCATTTCACACTTTAGCTTATGCTCTTTACCTGTAGCTTTTCCTCCTACTTCCAGTAGGTACATTGTAGATGTTGGTCAATAATTGAAGACCATTATATTTAAGTAACCCACTTTTATCTGGACAAACTGTTAACATATTTGTAGCTGCATCCTGCTTACTGCTAATGATGGGATCAAAAGATAGCGGAAGGTGTGTGAAGGTGGAGGTATGACAGTCCTCAGAATTTCAAAATTATCTCCGATGCAATAGGCCAGTGGTCACAATCAGGTCTCAAGATATCACGGGGAGCATGGTGTGGGGATAAATACATGGTTTCTATTTAGTATTTGAATTGAGTCGCAATGCTGTGATAAGAGCATCCAGAATTAGGCTCCCAATAAATATAAATTATGTATTTTGTTTGTTGTATAATTTATTGCTCATTTATGAGTTCTTCTTTGCATGAGTTAGCCTTTCATGCTAATTTCTCTGACAGCTGGATTCATCAAAAGGATAACCAGGAGATATTTTTCATTTTAACAAATATAAATGGCAACCTGGTGCTTCCGTATCTGTTTTATGAAGCATGCAGAATAGCTTTTGGAATAATTACTAGGTGTTGTATTGGTTAAAAAAAAGACAGGGAAGAAAAAGAAAAAAGCAGCAATTTAATAAATACTAGGTCACAGAATTCAGAGACAGATAAACCTTATTAATTTCTTGAATATACCTCTTGTGAAAAAATGGATATAGAGCAAATTGGCATCCTGTTAAGTATTAAACTGATTACACATTTGATAGTAGTTTGGTAGTATTCATTTTCAATATGATAAACTCTGCTCAGTGAAACCCCTCTTAAAATTTTACATGGTTGCATCAGAATTATTACAAATCAAAATGTTGATATGATTTCTCTGTATCATTAGCAGGTTTTTTTTAGGGGTGGAGGATGTTAACCGGTGGATATTGCATATCAAAGATGAGAAATTACTGGTTATCTTTTAGGCTAAAACTAATAATGAGAGGACTGGCCTGTTGTCTGTTGAAGTGAATGAAGTCGTAATCAACCAAATGTAGCTGATGTAGGATAGAAAACTAATGCTGAAACTTCAGGGAAGTTTCTTCAACTTCTCTCTGGAAGAGAGAAGCAAGACATTCCAACATGTCTGAGGCCTTGAGAAAAATGAGAGAGAATCCCATGAGAGAAAATTTGATAGATTAAAAAAAACCACCCAACTTTATTTTCAGTAGATTTTATTTATCTGTGTACATTTTATGCAACTCATAGAAAAGTCTAGACATCGTGATTCTTTGGCACTTTGTGGCACACTTTAATCTGTACTGGAAGCAAACCATTCTATTTTCCTAGAGGGACTGACTGCGAGGCAGCAAGCAGAGTGCATTGGTTTGTCAGTCTGCAGGACCTGGAGGTGCAAAAAAACAGAGATGCAAAGTCATCAGGGCCTAATTGTCACTTCTAACCATTCACTCAAGTGTTGGATTTATATACTATTCACTGTGCTTCAGCCACAAAATAGCTTAAGACAAACTTATCTTGTGGTTGCACAGTCTGCAAGCAGGACGGGAAACGCTGGAGTCACGAACAGCCGAGTCCTCAGTGGGAGCTTGGCTGGGCTCCTGTGCTGTGCCCAGCCTGCAGCCACGTATTCCATGTACTACAGAGCCAAGATGAGGCAAAAAATCAGCTCCAGAGGGCTCACACGGTGTCTCACATTGCTCAAATGTTGTTAGATTACACTTCTCTGGTAGCAAGGGTGGCAGCTTAGTGCCAAGAGCCCTCAGCATCTAATCATGCAGACATGTCTGTTTAGGCTGTGCTGAGCCCTGCTGCCTACTCTGCATTTCTAAATCACAATATCCAAGACTTCAGGGCTGACAGTCTAAGAAGGAAATTCCACAGGCACAGCAGGTAAAGCTCTATCCAATGCCCTGTCTGCATCCAGAATAAATGAATGCCTGCTAGCAATAAATGTATCACTCACACAAATGAAAACTATGCATAGGAATTGTCCAGAGAGTTCTATGTTTACCCTCAACAATGAAGAAACTATTTTTAATATGAAGAATGCATTTTTTGCTAATAATTCATTTTTTTCTATTTATATAAATCTCTCAATCTATATATATTGAATATATATATAGTTATCTGCATTGAGTAATTTTTTTTTTTTTGAGTAAGGGAAATTCCATTTATTCTTTAAGCTGTATCTAAGTCAATTCTTGGAAGACTTTGTGTGACATTTACACTTTAATCTGTCCCTAGAATTTATGATTTCTGTTCATGGAAGAAAAAAATCTACAGTTGTTTAAAGGAATAAAAACATAAAGGCAGGAGAAAATTTATAAGTAAGTAAGTAAATAAGTAGACAGGATCACTGTGCTATGTCTTAGTAGTATGAATACTCATTTCTTCAAGTTCTGGGATACCTATCAGAGCAAAAGTCAAGTACCATTACTTTAAAATTAATGCAATAAATGAATAGGTTGGAAGATTAAAGGAGTTTGTGTTTCCCACGCTCCATGTTTTGATTTTAGTTTGTTTCCTGTTTAACAATTAAATGAACAATTTAATGAATAAAGTTGGTGTTTGTTAATCAGGATTAAATTCTGTATCTTAATTAATTTGCAAGGAATTTAATTTATCAGGCTATTAGAAAATTGACAAAGGAGGCAAAAAATGAATTTCCACTTTTAAAATCCCATTTTAGTGTTACATAGTTGAAACTTGTTAAAAATGATTGTATCGTAAAAAAAAAAGAGTAGATTTTAAGTATTAAAAGCATTGCAACTTTATTTTCCTGTTTTTCTTTTGAAAGCTTCCCACCTACACATTTTGTGCATTTCCATTCTGCTTGGAACCACTGATCAGGTGGACATTTGGTGTGGAGTATGGAATGTGTGCAGCACATGTGGCTTTATGGTAGAATTATGCCTCACAGAGTGCAGTGGCATACCCAAAATGACCAATTGCTTGGTTTGAACACAGGCTCAGCTGTTGCCCATGCCAGTCTGCCCAAAAATATCAGGAGACAGCACTCTGGTGGAAGCCACGGTCCTTCTCTGGAGTAAGGGGTGCCAAAGAAAGGCACTTCTGGAAATGGCCGATTGGGGCAGTTTTCACCTCTGTCACCTTTTAAAACCATTTCTACATTTTAGGAAATTGCTTAGAAACTTTCTTAGAAAGAAGGCCAAGCGGACTCCTTGGAACCCTTCAGTGCATAGCAAAGAGATGGTCTGGCCATGAAGGAGATATTAATGTCAGGTTGGGAGCTTCTTTGGTCAAATGTTGCTGTAAATACTAAATCATTAAATGTATGAAATCTCCTTATATACAGGCATTTTATATAAACTATTAAAACTGTGTGACTTTGAGTTTTCTCATGAATGCCTTGCAACTTAATGAATGAGAATGTTAAAGTCTGTAATCTGTCCCAAAATCTCAGCCAAACTGAAGCTATGAAGGAGTGCCATTAAGTGTCAATTAATGGTTGGGTTTTTTTTTTATTATTTTTATGCCATGGTCACTTCTTCTCAAAGCCAGTAAGAGGAAGCTATACATCTCTAAATACCTGTATTTATATAATAAAACACCTGTAGGTGGTTATTTCATAAGTGTAACAATCAATCATATGCTTGGAAATTCAGACCCTTTGTGGAATCCTTTCTTTCAAGTAACTGGCCTAAAGCTTTCAGTGCTGAAAAAAGCAGCTGTTGAAGCAAGTTTTGTCCTGACAACCTGTTTTGATTTTAGAATGATGTGGGAGAAATGAGAGGGAGATGGTGATCTTGTTTCCCAAGGAAACAGCTGTGTGCACACTCGTGCTCTGGAGGTGCCACTGTGATGTATTTCCCCTCCACCAAGGGGCTTTGCTGGACAAATTGCAAGGGGTGTTGAAAGTGATGAAAGGAATGCATCACTGCATACTTACTTTACAAGCAAGATACATATAAACAGTATGTTTTCTCACAGCTATGATGTGGAAGCATCCCCAGTGCCTTTATAAAAATTGATCTGCCCTTTGAAGCCATGTGCAATTTAAAATGACATGATTTCAGTCTCCAAAAAGGGGATTAAGGAGCTGGCCTCCTGATAATGCTGACAGCCCTCTAACACCATGCTACTTGACTATCACAGCCACTACCAAGATTCTCATGTTGTGACTAAACAGAGATGTAATAGAAGGATTAAACCATCAACAAACGCACACTGATTTAAAATACTTATGTGTGTATACATTTCAGAGCTCCATAATTCATCATTTGATTTAATTTTTTATAGATGACAAAAAAAAGTTAAGTAACTGAACACCTAGTGCATAAAAAGGAATGAGCAAATACTTTTAGTGAAGAGTGTTTCAGAGACAATGAACTAATACTGAAGTAATGAATGAATGGCCAGTCTCTTCGCGAACGAAGAACCGGGGAAGGTCTTTCCACCTTCCAGCCTGCGCATTGGATTTTTTAGGTGAG
>NW_020955569.1:773456-782356 GCF_003031625.1 Empidonax traillii | reverse complement strand
CTTTTAGTGAAGAGTGTTTCAGAGACAATGAACTAATACTGAAGTAATGAATGAATGGCCAGTCTCTTCGCGAACGAAGAACCGGGGAAGGTCTTTCCACCTTCCAGCCTGCGCATTGGATTTTTTAGGTGAGACACAGTGTGCGCGGAACTGAGCCCACCCTTTAATCCTGAGGTTCATCTGCCGGGGCCAAGCACGCTTGGACGGTGGCAGCGAGGTCCTCAGGACGTAGATGGATTGCCTTACAGGGCTAACGAGCTCCATCTGCAAAGTCTGTGAAAAACTGAAAATTTGCATAACTAAAACTAAATTGTAACTCTATACAGGGTAGAGGTTTGCTCTCAACACTCTTGTTTAATCCTGCTTTTTCAAAAAGTTGAACTCTGGGTTTATAAAATGTGAATGTGTTCAGCATGATAGATACCAAGCACTGAAAAAACAGTAATAATAAATGTGGGTATCTTTATTTCCTGTCAGGCACTTGTAGCTTCTTGCTTTCACTTAGAGGTTTTTCTTTTATCTGCTGGAATGAACAAGGAAAATCTATACTCAGAAAAAATTCTTAGGTAATTTTTATGAAGCAAAGTCCA
Organism: Empidonax traillii; assembly: GCF_003031625.1. Taxonomy (NCBI): domain Eukaryota; kingdom Metazoa; phylum Chordata; class Aves; order Passeriformes; family Tyrannidae; genus Empidonax; species Empidonax traillii. The sequence goes on along the minus strand of NW_020955569.1, from coordinate 781,766 downwards.
AATATTGATGCTGTAGCACTGGAAAATAATATTGTAACTCTTCTTAAAGAAAAAAAGTAAATCCCACTTTAACAAGCTGTTGGATAAGGATATCTACAGTAAAAAACAGTTCAATGAGAAAATCAAAGATAAATTTCATGTATGTATTTAAGAAATATTTTTTAAATTCTTCTGAATATTTTAACTTTACATTTTTTGACTGGAAGGGACACTATTCAGTATTTTGTTACAATAAAATCAGTGTAAATAGATTTTAGTAAAATTGGGTAAAAAAATATCAATAAGAAAAATTTTAGTAACAGGTGGAAAGACTATGAAGTAGCATGCCAAGCAAACTTCCTGTGCTTTTGAACCAAAATAAAATCTTTCAAACAGTCAAAGATGTTACATTCTTAAAACCAAAATTTTTCTAAAATTTGGGTTACTGTTTGGAGGAATCAAATCCTCCATTTCTTTGTCCACTTCAAGTTTCTTCTGTCTATATGATATAGTGGGAAAATACTGTGGTAGAGATTTTGCACCTTCAGGAAACACAATGAAAACTAAAATCTTTAAAGATATTAAAAATCTTTGGAGATTATTAAAAATCTTTGTATACAATACTGTTTTAATTTAAATGAGCTCCCTTTACAGTACTATATTATTCTTAAGCAAAGGGATGGCACTGGTAGCTGTACACAGATTTTTTTTTTTTTTTCAAAGAAATATAGGACACATCAATAAACCCTACATAGAAAAGGGGGCAAGTGACTTTTCTTGAGAACTAGTAGATGGCATACCTTTTTTATTTTGGTACACCTTTGCATCTTACCATGTAATTGTCATACTGGCAATTTTTATGTTCTCTACTACCTCTGAAATGCACCTGTATGTCTAGGGCTTTTATAAACCAAAAGAAATGAAAGCTTTGTCAACATTTCTGTAAAATTATCAGAATTTTTTTACAGTTTCAGAATCCCCAGTTTGAATAAATGTGGTTTTAATAAATGTGCTTTTACTTGACTTTTTAAACTAAAAGATTTCCTGTTTGTCAGACTCTGCTTGTTGAAACTGAGACATGAGAACTATGTCAAGATTACAAGTCCTCTCTGAAGTTGACATGACATTTCTATTTTATTAATGTTTTTGGGCTGCATCGTGTGAAGGTTGATAGAATGCAAAACTCCTGTCATGTTACTAAACATCCACTATGCAGCAGTTTTGTTCCATATTTCTCTCCTACTATCATAACCAAGTTAGTAGTGTGTTTGATGCATTTCTCAAATTAAACGCAGGTTTTGAAATATATCAATGAAATACAGGATTTCACACGGATATAATAAGACTTTGTTTGTTTTGGAAAGGTCAAACTCAGAAAGTCAAACAGTAATTTCGTCTTTCTTTTCTTCTTCTTTTTAATATGGTTAAATTCCTTCTGGATCCTCCAAGTCCAGAATCATCAATGATATAATAACATAAAGAAATTTTGGGTTTTTAACAGAGTTTAAAAAAATAAAATTACTTGTAGTGATCCAGAAATAAAATGCTATTATCTATATAGATCAGTAATGTTAAAAGGAAGAGTATGTTAATTTTGCATAATACATTTACTTTCCAGGACAATCTATATGCTGCATATTGAAAGCAAAAAATATTTCCTTTCACATTTCTCCATCTTGTGTTCAACTGAAATTTCAATGCTAATATAAAGAAAAAAAAAGTTATTTTACTACACTACCTGATCTATTGAATTACTTCTGCTAGAACTCCAAAGTTATCTCCGAGCCAATGGAACCAAGTGTTTACTTCTTTTTGTCTTCATTGATATGTTTCAGAGGATGTCAAGACCTCAATCAATAAATGCTCATTTTTTTGAGTGTAAGAGTAGTCTTGTTACTCATTACTTTATGCTTTAACACAAATACCCTAAATAAACTTTAGGATGAGAAAATATTTTAGTACTGGATACTTACGAGAGAAGCATTTGTAATCCTATCAGGACAAGTAACTACACTAGTCTGTGCTTAGCATTTTGTAGGTTATAGGGACTCAGTTTATAAGATCAGAAGGGACAATCTGAGTCATACAAATTGATTTCCTGTATAGAATAGGTGAAAAAATCTCACCCTGCAGTTTGTATCAAAATCTGTAATTTTTGTTTGAGGTAGAATGTGTATGTTGAACATTATGTCCTGACCTGCTGTAAAGATTTCAAGCGATGGAGAATTAAGCAACAGGAATAAATTGCCTCAAGTAACTTACTCATTCTTTAATGAACAGAAACATCAGTTGTAGGAAGATATACATTTATAGGCAGGTATCCTCTTCAGAAATGTATTGAGTTCAGAAAAGAAGATATTTCCTTGCTCACAGGTACTAGAGTATTAATATTAAACACTCTGCTGAATGATCCACAGGAGAAAAGATACAGATTTGGTAGTTCTTAAATTTAAAAGCTGATCTCAATAAAGAATGTTCCCTGAAGGGCATTTTATCTCTGAAACTGCTTTATCTCATTTGAGAGTAATTGTTCTTTCAGAATTTCACAAGCAACTTTCTGAACCATCTGAAATCTCACTATTTTTCAATGACAGAAAAAGTGTTAGTTAGAAAAGGTAAAGACAAAAAATTGTCCAATTGGCTTTGCAGATATCACATTCAGGATTGAGAAATACCAGGCAGTCCATACTCTGCTTGAAGAAAGATGGTCCTATTTTCAAGGGTCATCTGCTTTCCATTCTTTGAATATCTGGGTTATGGTGGCTTTCTTTAGAAGTTATCTCATAGTCATAGCAGATCCCATTATCAGCAACTTTACTGTGTTATTTAACTTACTTATTTTCTCAGACTTATTTCATTTCTTCCAGTTTCTATTATCTGTGACAGGATATGTAGGGCTTGCAACAAACAACAATGCATCAAGAGATAAAATGATCTGAAGTATTGTGACTTCACCTTGTCTTCAAAGCTGCTGCTATAGTTTCTTTGTAAATTTTTTTTTTTTTTTACTCACAACCAATGTTGTTTTATGTTTCTTCAGCATAATGCAGTTTAAATTCTAATGAGGACACTCAGGATATTAGGGGAGTTACTTTCTTCTTCCCCCTGCCATTAAAAGTACAATCAGTAATATAAAACACTTATTTACAGACAGACACCAATAAGGAATTAAAGGCACTTTTTTATACGCTCCCTTTCTCTAGATCTCCAGAGAGACACACAGACAGAGAGGTGGCCTTACAGATTTGCTGTTGGCACTTTGCTCATTTGTTCCCGGCTCCTCTGCACAAGATATTTTACTCACTTCAATGTACGCAAGGTCAGGAGCTGCAGGTAAGTCATGGACAGCTTTGCAGCTGACTTGCCAAACAAGACCAATAGCAGTACCGCTGCACTGAACATGTAATTAAGAGTATCAAGCCAAATTAGAATGTAATTGATGACCTAATGATGAAAGTACCACTTCTCATTGACTGTTCCTGAGACAACCAGTCTCTTTATGTGCACTGAATCTTCACTGATGTGTAGGTAAAGAACATAACAAAGAACAGCTGTGGCATCATGGGCTGAAACAACTGTATAATAAATTCATACATTTTGGTTACTTTGGATTTATAGAGATAAACAAGAATTCTGAAGTGAAAGTAAGACTAGTTTGCCTACGCAGGTAAAGGCCGTAATACGTACATGAATATCTTGATAGGGTAATTATAGAGGGAAATCTTATCTAGCCTTATGTATTTCACTGGAAAGTAGTGGGTATTGAATAAATTATTGAATAAATCAATTATTTTTCAGCTTCTACTCAGTCATAACGTTCATAGAAGTCAAGCAGCTACTACACCTCTTTCTACATTTCTACATTTCATTTTCTCTGTATTTCTCGGTATGTGGTCAAATCAATCATATGCAAACATATGCATCTTGGTTTTATGTGAGGTTGATAAAGCAAATGTATATGGTGTTTTTTTCTTGCTGTATTATCATAAAACATCATATGCAACCCCCCCTAAATATTAACTTTTTCCTATTATCCAGCTGTTTCTTATGGAAAGTCATGTCACATAAAAAGAATGAAGTGGCATTCATAAGAATTCACCCACAAGGCCATCAATATTTGCTTATTTTTTGACTGAAAAAGTGAACAATTATGGCACAGCAGATGGGGATAAATATTTTTTCAAAAAGACTTTTTTTTCCCTTTGGAGGGATATATTGCAAAAATCTGATTAAGTCTGGAAATCTCGTGGTAAGGTAACATCTGGGGAAAGGGAACCTGAAACACTGGTAAGGTTTCTTTGCAATATACATAGCTTTACTAACATTTTTGGAAAAAGAAGACAAGGATACATGAAACCTGTAGGTAAGGTATTCTGAGTGTCAGAAACAAACAGCAGGTAATACTTTGTGGAAGCAAAAATACTAAAGTAAGAGGATGTATTATTCTTAAAATATCCAGGATAACAATGAATGATCATTTTCTTTTGAGTGAAAGGAAAATGGCCTCTTTTTTACAGAAGGATAGTGGACTGATCTGAGTGAATATGTGTATGAGTTCATGAAATATTAAATAAAATGGGAATAGAGAACAGCTACTTCGTGATGAGCCCTTGATTCAAGGGTCTGTACCTCCCAAGGCAGCACACTGCTGCCTTTATTTAAATGTACATTCTAACGGCTCAGAGGAAGAGCTGATACCTCTGGTTTGTTTGTTTTTTTTTCATCCAGGGAGGTTTGTACTGGAGTGTTATAATTTTCATGGAAATGGTCTGCTAGGAGAGGTAGAAAACTGAAAGTTGCATCAATCTTAGATGCTCTCTGATATACTAACATGGCCCATACACCCAGAAATTTTGCATGACATAAGTGAAGATGTCTTGTATATCCTACTGTAGAAGCAAGATGTAGCTTATGGAATAAAACCAAATAAAACTTTAGAATCTAGATTCTTAACTAGTGCCCTTGCCCATACATGGCCTTGCCTGTCCTGTCTCCACTTTGTGTGGTCTTTGTGTCATCCAGTGTTTACTCATGTTCCATGTGGAGCCAAAAGTTTTCTTTGGGAAGTTTTGAAATTTCTTCAGCACCCAGCAGAAGTAAATCTGTGGTATAAGTCAGGGGTGCTCTCTGCCTGCAAAGAGTGCTGTCATATAATCTTGAACCACAGGTGTTTGTGCTGTTTCTGTTAAATGCTGTATTTTTGTCATTAATTCCTTTAGTGACTGTTTTACAGAACATGGTTTTTGTGATTTTGCCAGTCTTGTTGCGCTTACAACAATGCTACATGAATAACTGCAGTAAATAGCTCATTATTATAATCAAAAGGCTATTAAATTAGCCCTAAAGATAGATCACACACATAGATCACACGTAAGGATCTGGCATTTGTGCAGATCTTTTGAAGAATCCAAATTTATTCCTCTTTGAAAATGTGAGTAGCACTCAAAGCTGGTAAGAGGAATTAAGTGACATGGGAAGTAGCTTTAATTGTTTCCCATAGGAGAAGTGAGTGAGTCATTGGATTTGGTGAGGTTATTTGATATTATGCTTAATTTAATTAAGCATGACAGAATTTCTAAACAAATTAGTGTTCAGCAAGGCAAAACTGATGTTCTAGCTGAGACATCCACTAAATTGTCCAGATTATTGTCATAAATCACAAGAATACTGCACATATATTTAGAAATTCGGAAAGGACACTAGCTGTTTGACCTGGAATATTAGAGCAAAGTATTTGGCATCAGTACATGCATAAACCTGCTGAATTGCACTTGATTCGCTGTGTATATAGTCCTGCATTCAGGACTCCCATATATATATATATATATATATATATATATACATATATATATATATATATCCCAGAATTTCAGTGATGGTGAGTGGCAATTTGCTTTGAAAAGAGAATGTTTTCATGTAAAGTAACGGAACTTACTAAACTTATTAAAGTAAAAAAGTGTTCATGTAGAGATAAAGGGTATCAGGAGAGTAACTGGATTAAAACAGGATGGAGCACAAGTTTAAAAACTGCTTGGAATAGGGCAACTTCTCCTTTGCATTGAGGTTTTGTTATAGGCTTGTGCACATGTCTCTTTTTAGAGTGCAGATATGATTTCTGGGAAATCCAAAAAAAGTCTGAAGTTATTTTGAAAACCCAAGTGGTATGTTTAACAGTGAAGGAAAATCTTTAGCAGAAGTCATTTAAAATTCAAAAACTATTTTGGCTTGTGTGAAATCTGGAAAGAACTCAACCACCTGAAAAAATCATTCTTATTTCTAAAAGTGTAACTCATATAAGATTTGGAGCAGTTATCTAGGAAAAAAAAAAAAGACCTTGGATGTGTAGACTATTTGTCTAATAATCTTCATTAACAAACTAATGAGCCTTACATTGTTTCATTATAATTTACCTACAAAACTAGCAAGTTGTTCCACCCCTTGGAAGACCTCCATCCATTTATTTCACATATATTATTTGACAGATGACCCCATTTGATCCTAAGCCAGTGCCAGGTGGAGCAGCAGGAGAGCTCCCAGCTGTTCCAGGGTGAGTAACACGGTGGGAACTGGCAAGGAACAGCATGAGGATTGATTTGCACATTAAAGTGTGATAGAAAGTGAATAAGTTATCTTCTTGCTATGACAGGGTAATCCCTTTGTTTTATTCTTTATTTCTGCTTGCTTTTGTAAAAGAAAAAAAGTACCTAGTTCTTACACCACAGAGATTTAAATGCATTCTGCGTGAACTTGCAAGTCTTCCTATCCCTGGAATCTGGACACTGTTACTCTACTGCAGGGTAAAAAGAAAGTTACATACATTGATGCTGTTTTAATGTTAGGATTACATTTTAATGTAAGGTGGAGATTTGACAGCACAATGCAAATTTTTTGTGCAATCCAGGTTTTTGCAATTCATTTTTATGTTAATCTTTGTCATCTAACTGATATTCATATGCTAATTTGTTACTAGCACACCAGTGTACTCTTTTTAATATGTAAGTTAGGGAATTTGTGCCATCTCACAGAGAGGCTTTTAAAGAGACACAAAATTGAGTTTATTTCTCAAACTAAAAAGAAAGCCAAATGCTACTCAGACATACTTGCATTACTTACTGTTAGAGAAACTCCTGCTTTTCTGAAATTTTTGCAGTAGGCAATATGAGGGGGGCAGTAGTAAGGAATATTGTTTGTATCCTCACAGCTGTGCAGTCTTGCCAAATTCATGCCTTATGGGACTAAATATGTACTAAAAGGATTATACTAGAAGGGGCAGCCTGGGTGAACAACCCAGACACTCTTTGTCTCTATAAAGAAGTAAAGACCAAGAAGGGGAAGAGAAGAATTGAGCAAGTTGAGTGGTATCTCACAGCAGACCAGTGCAAAGTACTCCTCACTCTTAAGCATCCCAGGGAAGGGGAATTCTAATGCAACTGTGTCTCAGAAGTACCCCGAGGTTCCACACTCTCATATTGTTCCCAGAAAGACCTGGACTGAAAGATAAGCAAATGTCTTGATCTTCAGAATGGCAATTTGCTTAGCATGTGAGTGAATATGGGCTACCTTGTGCATAAGAGCAAGATTTTTTTTTTCCTGGTTTTCCCTTCCATCCTCCAGCTGAACTAGTTCAACTTGCATTGCTACTGTTTTATTTAAACTTACTTGACTTGTAGGATTCCAGAGCTTGTGCAGAGGAAGGAAATTGTTGCAGATACAGACCTTTTTAGTGCTATTTTCTTGCAGAGCTTGAGAAACTTCAGTTGGTGTGATGGTTTTTCTATTTGTCAATACTCTATCCTGAAAAATGTTTGTAGACTTTGTATGTGCTTTGATCATTTCACTATTGCCATTCTTAGACTCTTGCTTTTCCTGTAAGGATTGGAGTGAATGTGTAAGACAGGATAGTGGGAGGTGAGAATTTCACACACGTCCTACCCAATACTCGGTGGTGCCTGGGAGCTCTGCCACCACACAAACACCGTGCGTCATTCCTCCTGGCGCATGCGTCACATGATTCAGAAATATGTACTCATGGCTGCAGCTACTTCTCGCCCTTTTCTCCAAATATTTACTATGTCCAATACCATTACAAAACAAGCTTCATAAAAGCTGTACATATATGGAAGCACAACCTTTGTGGCCCAATGTATGAGTGATGTCTCTGCTGGGGTGACCCTGCAGGTAAGGCTTCATTCTACAATTGGCTTAATCAAAAGCTGTCTTAGTCTCCATATGCATGAAAGAGGCAGTCAGAAAACTGGAATCCTGTGCTCCCTCTGAAAACATGAAAGAAGGTAAAGGATGAGAGATTCTGCTGAATTGGACAAAAAAAAA
>NW_020955569.1:733143-773248 GCF_003031625.1 Empidonax traillii | reverse complement strand
ATGTCTCTGCTGGGGTGACCCTGCAGGTAAGGCTTCATTCTACAATTGGCTTAATCAAAAGCTGTCTTAGTCTCCATATGCATGAAAGAGGCAGTCAGAAAACTGGAATCCTGTGCTCCCTCTGAAAACATGAAAGAAGGTAAAGGATGAGAGATTCTGCTGAATTGGACAAAAAAAAAAAAAAAAAAAAAAAAAAAAAAAAAAAAAAAAAAAAAAAAAAAAAAAAAAAAAAAAAAAAAAAAAAAAAAAAAAAAAAAAAAAAAAAAAAAAAGGCAAGCACGTTGAATTGCAGGACTAAGAAATGAACACTTTTGTAAATTTATAATTGCACAATAGTTTAATCTTGTGAGCAGTGATAAGTAGAATAAAGTGTCTTTTTCTCTGTTCAGATGGAGAAAAGAAAGTGTCTTTTAGGAAGTTTATTGTGCTATAATTTTTGCACTGATCTTTGAAGTCTTTATTTGCTTTTGTCCCATGGGCTTGCAAGGACAGTTATCATTCTCAAGTACGGTACTGAGGCTGCTTCTGAGAGTGCAGTTGTGAGTGGTGATTTTCTTCCATATGTGACACAGTTCCTATTCAGTTAAGAATGCCAGTGAGTTCACTCGTTCTTTTATTTACTAAGCCAGGTTTTTTAAACTTAATTTCCCCACTGCTTTTGTAGCCAGAGAGTTGAAGTTTCAGTTTGTTTTTAGCTGCTAAATCCTTCCTATCAATTCTCAGCAAAGCTGACTTGCCTTACCCATTTTTTGGTTATCAAGAGATTCATAGAATCATATAACTGAACACATATCCAGCTCCAAGGCCTACCCATATGGTCTCTTGCTGTTTAGGGAATTCTTTCAGATGATGTCTCACAGCACTGAGACACTGCAGTCCAATAAGGAATATGGACATTTAATAGTTTGGAAGGAGTTTTGAAATTATTAACTCAGGCACTAGTAATAACAACACAGGATTCAAAGACAAGTTTATTTACTTCTTCCAAAAGCTACTGAGGCTGTATTGGAGACCTAACCTGTAAATCTCAGACTCTTAAGTTCAAGTAAAGGAATAAAAGTAGTAGAAAAAAGTCAGGAATGTGCTTTCACGCAGAGATTAATTGCTGTATGTTTATGCAGCATGGAAATGTGTAGTAAACAAGGAAAATGCAGAAAAAAGACTGAAAACGTCAACACTTCATGTGGTACTGATCAAAGGGTACAGTGTTGATTTTCAGCCTGCCCACTATTAAGGGAGGAGTGTACATTTTAGACATGTCAAAGTCCGCTGATGTTATTGCTTTTCTATGCAACAAATTCAAATCTAGACTAAATTAAGAGGAATTGCCATTAGTGGTTCCTACCCCTCAGTGTGTATAAAATAAGCCATTTGGGGCCAGTTGTCCACACTATGATGTTGTCATTTTGCCATAATGATACCAACTGGCAGCACTGCTGACAATCATATTAGTGCAGGCCAGTAATTAGGTAGGCATAGCAAGTGTATATATCCTCAACACTACTAGTGGTGTGTCTGTTATTGTACTGAGTCACATTTCTGTGGGTGGTGTAAGGAATCTTGCTTTCATCTCTGGAAAGGCTAAAACTGCTCTGTTGTGGAAATATTGTTGTATAAAATAATGTAGACATTATGTAGTAATGTACTTTTGTAAATGTAAAACCACAATGCAAATAATGTATCTTAACACATTTTTTTAGGAAACGGGGGTAATGATATTTAAGAAGAATATTTACAAAGTGTTTTACACGTCATGTTGCAAAATGTATGCCTTTTCTTACTGAATATGACAAGTTTCTGTAAACCATTCAAGAAAGGACGAATGTAAACTGTGTGATAATGATCAAAAAGAGAAGACTCAGTTACTCGAATATTTGAAAAACAAATCCAAAATTTTTAGCAAAATAAATAATTTAAGGAATTTAGTCAAGCCTACAATACAAGTTCATTTGGTTAGAAAAACTAAAGGTTAAGAATAGAGATGATCAGAAAAAAAGGTAAATATGTTTTCTAGATAATTTTTCTATTTTTTAAGAATCTGATAAGTCTGGAAGGATAGTGGCAAGCTCCTCCTTTCCTTAAATCATTTGTCTGTCCATCTATTTGACTTTATAGTATTATTCATCCATTGCTTATTAATTTGAATCACACTGTGTTTGCAGCAGCTCCTGTGAAATCCTCAGGAATTTTAAAATTGTCTGCAAAAATTTCTTCTATTAAGGGATGTAAATTACAAGGGAGATAGTAAATCCTTCCACGGGAGTGTGACGTATCTTTTATTATGTGAATTATTTGGTTTATTTGAATTACATGGATTTTATGAAATCTACCTCCGTAATTTTCCTTATCTCATTTTTGAGATAGTAGTCAATCATGAGGAATTGTGAATTGCTCTTAAGAATTAACTTAATTCTATTTCTGTTGTAACTAAGAAAACGTTAATAGCTGAAAAATGGGCTGAGTTAAATTTAATTCTTGAGAAAATGTTACAGCCAGTACTTTATTGCAAATTAGCATGGATTGCTTAGCATGAACCACTGCCAGGCAATAAACTTAATATGGCTTATGAAATGTGTTCTAGAAGACACAGTAAGTTTCTTCTTCCCATATTGCCTTGGTATTTTGGTAATAGTCTTGTTGTGGTTTGTTTTGTTTTGTTTTGCTTTGTTTTCTATTGTTTTCCAATAGTGCATTACAGCTTGCCTTTCTTGTGGGTCTTAAATTTGTCATAGTATGTTGTTTTATGACCTGTGGGCTCTGAATATACTGTGTAAATGTATTGTGAGCTCTTCAGGAACAGAGTGTGTAAATGTTTCATGATTGCTGGGACTTGATCCAGCTGTCAAACAACTGCTCTCAGTCAACTGTGTGTCCCCACAGCCGCTCTAGGACTGTGCTGTTCTTACCAGGGACCATGTGCAGCGACTGAGCCGTGCACCAACTGCACAGGGAGAGGTGCAGTGCTTGCCAGCTGCAGACTTTAAGAAGTCTTTCTGGTACAAAAATGTTCCCCTTGTAACTGCAAAGTTTGTCTTACTACCTTTTGTCTTTTATTTGTGAACTGTCTCCCATTTGAACACTTCTTACTGGCTCAGTTACTCTCTGCCCCTGCTGTGTTATAGGGATCACCAGTGTTGGTGAAGGCTGTGTTATTCGTATCCATTGCTTTTAAGATCATGAGAGATTGCAGAGACAGTAAAGTTATGAACTTGTTGTTTTAGAGGTTCCTAGCAGATCTACTAAAACTCTCTAAGAGTTGCACTCAATCAGTAGAACTGAAAACCAACACTTATAAATAAAACTTAATGTATTCACAAATCTATAGTTTTAATTGACACATTGGGATTTACTTTAATTTATATACTTTGTATACTAATATATGAAATATATTTACTAAAATTAACTTTAGGTTTACATTACAATTATCTACTTCTTCATTTTCCAGTATAATCCTTTCCATATAGCTCTTACTGCCTGATATAATAAAAGGTTTACAATCCTGTTTGTCCCACACTATAGTTAATAGTTCAAGATAATCCATCCTTCTCTACTTCATTTTGCTACTTTATAGGCTGTGGAGAATTGGACTTTCAGAGGTACTGAGGATTGCCCTGATGGGTGGTTACTACAGCTGATCTTAAAAACATTTTGAGATAGAAGTAGTCATCAGAAACCTGGATCTCCTTAAGGGGCAAGGAATTGAAGTAGTTTATGGCTGACTTGCTGTGTATTGCCTTTCATTGAATTCCTATTTAAGTACAATAGCTAGTGGAAGCACAACACATGAAGAAACTTTGGAGATTTAATTTATAGTAAAATAATCCAACCGAAAAGTTGAAGAAAAAGATGAGTATTAGTAAAACCCATCCATATGGGTGGAATATGTAGGTATTTTGACCCTCTCTGCAGGTAGTCCCCTTCAGCTATATGGAATTATGCATTTCCACTAGAGTAATTTCCACATGGAACAACCTGGTAGAACGGCATAAGGCAAAAATGTGCAAGAAAGTTTAAAGTCAAAGCCCAAATGGAAGCCCAAAATTGCCTTTGCTTGCAGTGTCAAGAGCTCAGCAGTTAAAAAGCTTGACCGAGAGGCCTGGTTTAAGGTCCCATAAGCAATTTTAAATGCACATCCACTTTCCAGGAGAGGAAAAAAAGTAAACAAAGGGTAAAAGTGAGAAAACTCACAGGTTGATACGAAGACAGTTTAATGGGGAAAACAAAAGCTGTTCATGCAGGCAAAGCAAAACAAGGAATTCATTCACCACTTTCCACGGGCAGGCAGGTGTTCAGCCACCCCCAGGAGAGCTGAACTTCTTCATGCATGCCAGTTACTTGGGAAGACAAATGCCATCACTCCAAATGTACCCTCTTCCTTCTTCCTCTCCCAGCTCTACATACTGAGCATGGTGTCATATGGTGTGGAATATCCCTTGGGTCAGTCAGGATCAGCTCTCCTGGCTCTTATGCCAGTGATCAAGTGGTCTGAGTATGTATGCTGGGGATCATCACTTGAAATTAAAAATTGCTCTAGACTGCAACCAGAATTCATAGAAATCCCTATCCTTCTTAGTCTGTTTTGGTCATTGACTGCAAATGTCAAACCAGGCTACTATGGAAACTCAAACTATTGGAATGCTCAGCTTATGGCTCCCGATGAGGAAACTGTGAGAGAACCTTTCAAAGTTGAACTGTTGTGAATATGCATCAAAAAAGCTTTTTAGAAATTTTAGGAAAAAAAACGAGAAGCATTTTCAGAGTTGAAACTAAGTGAGGCTTCAGAAGCACAGTTGAGCATGCAGCAAAATTTAGATGCCTAAGGCTCACTTTAAAAGCCTAATTTATTTACTGGATTTAGAGGATGAAATCTTGCCTTAAAACTGATAAAAATGGATAACTCTTCCAACCTTTCAGACAATGAGAATAAATTTTCAAATATTTAGTGACTGAAATACCTAAATTTCCTTCTTCTCCCTCAGCTGAAAATAGAGTAATTTTTCTCTTTCACCTGTAAAGTGCAGCAGAGGCAGTTTGGTAACACTGGGATAGCCCACTGGGATACTAATGCAGGGAACCCTAAACCATTAGGGAAATATAAAAGTGCTTGGCTGTACTGAACTACTGTACCCCACAGAATAGAAAAAGAAGCAATGAGCTGGGAGAGAAATAAAGTTGTCTAGGCTGCCTAAGAAATTTTTACATCACCTGTCTAAGATGATTCTTTAGGAAGTAGAGGTGGCTTTAGTGGAAATAGGTTCTTTTTATGTTATTTTAGCTTTTGTGGCACAGACCTGTCTTGTGTTATATGAAAGATACCTTTAATACTCAACAAATTTTCTTGATCTCTGAAGACAACCCCTATTTCATCTACTTTGAGGCTTTGAGATTCTCTTTTGCGTATAATCTATTAACGTCCTCAAAATCTAGTCCTAAGGTAAATGTCTGTTCCAAAGCAGGCATGTAACTCACATAGTAGTGATAAAATCTGATGGCATGTGTTGAATACAGGCTAATTTTAAGTTCAAAAGCTTGGTTATGTTTTAAAGTAGGGAAAATTTGTCTGTCTCCTTCTACCTACATGCATTCAGCAGCATCTCGCAGCGCACTAAATATTGCTTATATTCTTTTGTGCAAGACAAAATAGCCCATGGTATTCAGATATTTTGGAGGGGGAAAAGTCATCAAAAGAGAACATGCAAAACAATAACTGCAAACAAAGAGGAGAACATTTTACATATATATATATATATGTACACATATATATACACACAGCTATAGTTTCTGTTTATCTGCTATAATTAGGAAGGGACAGAAATATTCAAATATTCAAAAATATTCCAGGTATGGGGATTGTAAAGATTCCCTGCAAGAAAATATTTGTCAGTGAGGTGTATCTGGGACTTGCTAAGTAGTTCAAGGCACTTTGGTGAGTTAGATCAAACATTACAGGAGAAGCCTTGCAACTTAGAGAGGATATTACATAAAGACCTATAAAAATGGAACTTTTTACTGTCAAGGATATTTTTGTAGTAATTGATAAACACCCTCGATTAAATTGGGCAAGTAATTGAATTTTAAAAAGCATTTGGAATTAGGACCAATGAGAAATGCAAAATATGTCATTAGTGGAGAAGGGAATTTTGTAACGCAACACTGTAGGCAGTTGGTGACGTTGGTGGAAGGCACTGTCCTCTAATCATTACTTGTTTCAGCTGAAATGTTGTGAATCAATTGGCAGCATATCTGCCTTTAGAATTCTGGATTTACTGCTGACCACCTTATTATTTCTTCAGATAACTTTGTTTTTCTGCAGATGGGGATGTAGTCTCCACAGTGACATTATGAGCAGACAGGGAGTTTCCAGTGCCTGCTGAGTTAAAAACTTGGAGGTTTTTCTTAAATCCCTGTGAGTGAGAAAGGTGAAGTTTGAGGTTTGTCCTGAGTCTGTATACAGTCTACCTCCTCAGTAGGATAAATACAAAGATGGATCAACCCAGTAAAAGCCAACAAAGTATGGAAAATTAAAGTTTGATACCTCATCTAAGAATTATCATTAGCATGTCTTCTGCATTCATGAGTTTTGAATGAAAGCAGAAAAAAGAAGTTGATCCCTTTTTATGGACTGTGGAGTTATTTATACAAAATTCTAAATTTATACTAACAATGCATTATTGTGTTTTGTAACCTACCTGTGGGAAGCTTAGTTTTCTAGTTTAAACCCTATTTAGGGACTGCTAATTTGAATTGCTCTTAAAATATGTGCATGGTTTCCCTCCTGAAGATCAATTGTCATATTCCAAGTAGGTTATCAGAACTTTTGCTTAGATTTGATCTCATACTGGTTAGTTACTGCTGTTCTTTAATTTATTTAGCAAAAATTGCCTACACAGTGTATGTTGAATCTCATGTCTGTGTTTGGGAAGTGTAGCTCCACTACCTTTAGGTAGAAAATTTTAAAAAGTTAACGTTATAAAAATAGAGCTTTCTTTTTCTATGATGATTTGTAAACATTCATATTACACTAAGGTGACATATTTTGAAATCATTAAACATAAAAATTCAGCTTTCAGAGGAAATAGAAAAATTATCTGTGTTTTAAGCCTATGGAAAACTGTGCAATGTTTTGCTGTCATAGTTCATACATGATTTTTTTACCTATTTATCTTTATTTTTCAAATATAATACTTATGACTTGTTCATGACAGATAATTTTCAACCTGGTTCTCCCACTGAAGGTTTCAAGAACTGCCAATGAAACAGCCTTCACTGCTAGAAACCTTTTTGCTTAACATCTGTTTTGGATCTTCCTTCATGTGTGTTAAACCCAAAGCTTCTTGACTAACCCAACATGTAGAAAAGGTACTTCCTTTCCTCTCTGCAGCTCTTTTAGATCTTTATAGCACAGTTAGTGATTTTGTCTTCTTCCTGATCAATGTTAATTTGTTTGGTCACTCATCATTATCATTGCTTGCATGTTTTGTTCCAGCTGAGACCTTACCAAAGCTGCACAAATTATGCTCTTACTAAAACTGAAATTTGGAACATATGGGGAGTGTTTCTTTCCTACAAACCATTTGCCCACACCCACTAGGAAGGCAACAGACTTCAATGTGAGTAGAAAATATGAAAGTCGATTTTTAGTACAAAAAGACTCTCAAAGCCTGTACTACCAAAATAAAGAGCTGTGTGATGCTTCGGTATCAGAGCATATTCTTGTACCATGAAAATGTTCTTGTCCCAGGAAAACACAAACACCAACCTTGATGTTTTATAAACCTTGGGACACTGAGCCTTTTATCATGATCTAGTAGATACTTCTATAAACTTGATACCCTGTGGTACACTCAGAGCAACTTGTTCCCAAGGAAATCAGGATAAATGTGACAGAAAAATAAATTTTATAAAAATTTTAATGTTTTAAGAAAAGTAACAACTACCTCTATTCAAGCAACAATTTCAAACTTCTGGAAATTTTACTTCTTTGAAAAAAATTCTCAGCTTTCTTTGAGAAATTTACCCTGTACCCTGAACCTACATTACATACCTATATTTAATAATGAGCTTAAAAGCCAGAAAACAAATACATACTGATGGAATAGAATCTGGGAAGTGGCTGGGTTTTAAAACTAACAAGGAATAGCAATCTGTTTTTCAGTGCATGGATCCCAATGAGGAGACAGGAAATAGGGCTGTAATCAAAGACAAATTCCTAAGACCACTTTTGTATGAAGCAATACTTTGGCTGAGGCCCAAATAAGCAAACTTAAAGTGGTCTAAGCATCTCATTAGGTATGAGGGAAAAATCCATTGCTACAGATATTTCTTTTGCCTAAAGTGGGATAATTGGCATGTGGAAAAAGAAAGCAGACTATATAAAAAAGGCTAGTTTTATCTTATGTCAGATCCTGAAGGATTCCTGTAATGCAGTGGTTCTGGAAAGTTAAGAGTCATTAACTAAATCATTAACTGCAAAGTGTAATCAGACTTCTGCTGTTCTTATTCAAAAGCCTTTGTTTGTAGTAATCATCATCCAAATTATGTAATTTAATATATAAATACATACCCTTAATCTCTCTTAAATTTCCTGATTGTCTCTATACTGTTGCTTATACAGACTCTAACAGAAAACTGGAAGAATAATTGGATTCAGAATCCTGATTGCTTCCATTTTCTCCTCCTACACACACAGTTCAAGTAACTCCATTCCAAACAATATCCTTTATGTTAATGGTGGAATGTTTTGTTGGTTGTTATGCTGGAGGACACAAATTAGAATTATACCTTTCTAGGCTTTCAGAATTTTGCATCCTACCTAATACATGTTTTCAGTGGACAGCTCTATGAATTTCTTTTATTAGGTTCAGAAAGCCCTGTGTTTTGCTCAGAAAGTTGGTAATTTGCTCACAGTGAACGACTGAGTATAAGGAGGCCAAAGGCAGCTCCCCTTTCACCAACACAAGCAAACTGTGCCATTTAAGCTTTTGTTTGCCATCTATTCTGAGTGTGTTTAATGACAAATCTCAGGGTTGTTGGAAAGGTGAAAGCATACAGATATGAGAACTTATTATAATAATTTCTTATGACAGTAATTTCTCCATCTACTTCAATAGTTTCTTTCTGATTTTAACAGTCCTGCAATATTTGGTGATTCAGAAAAAACCTTGGACTTTATAGCACAGTGTTGATACCCCCTACTCAGAGAAAGATTCTCTCTTTATTAGCCAGCTGTTTTCCTGCTGCAGCCTTTGCTCCCTACTTTTCTCTGACATTGGAAGGATGCAATCCAACAGTGTTTTAGAAATACTAAACTTTTTGGTATTTTAGGTAAATTAAGACAAACCACGAAAAAAAATGTGTTAATAAAAGAGGTTTTGATATAACATTTCTGTGTTACAACCCAGTCATTTACACTGTTTTTTTTAAATGTCAAAAGGCAACCTTTCGATCAAAGGGCATCAGAGAGGTTGCAGATGAAGTCTCATATGATTTCTTACCTCATGTAACTTGGAAAAAAGGATGTGCAATCCAATATGATTTTATTTTCTTTTTAGGGCAACTTGTAAGGGAATAGTTAGTCAGCTGCAGGGCTACTGCTTAATGACAGAAAATATTTAGAAAGTCTGAGTTCAACATCTGCCTCTTGATTTATGTTAATATTAGTGTGCATTAAGATATTGCCTGCTTTGAATACAATTTTAGGGAAAATTATAAAATGTTTCAAATTTTTTGAAGTTATTCACTTGATTACAAAATATTTTTGGCATGGAAGAAAACCATAACATCCATTTTCCTTGAGTTGCATTTCAAGAAAAACAAAGTAAAGCAGGATATATTTGTGGAGAAGATGTGATCTGTGGCATAACCAAAATTAAGCTCAGGTGTTCTGAGACCCAAAATCCGTCCCACAAACTATTCTTCCTGCACCAGGTCCTTGTTACAGTCCATACACATATTTCTTTCTATCTCTTAGCTTTGTCTGCTCTTCAGAAACCTTGGCTACCCTGAATGCTCTCACAGAGCTGCCTGTTTTCTCTTAGCTCAAGCTGACATCTGTCTTACACTCACTTGGGTTTGAGATCAGTTCCAGAATTAGCTACATTTTACTTTGTGAAAACCCTATAGGATACAAAATTGCCTTGTTATCAGCTCCATCAAGAGCATTGCTGCCTATTATAAAAATTCTGTCATCTGAGGTGAATTTTGCAGTCTGCTTGCTTAGGAGGACTTAAAAAACAAATTTTGGGAAAGGAGCATGCACCCAGCACCCCCCCAGCTGGCTCAGACACCGTCCTCTTTGTCATTGCACCACACTTCAAGTGGATTCTTAGTCTTACTTCTCCCTGCTTCAGTAGAAACTGCTTCTTTACTTAAATTTTTCAGAGCTATTTGCCACTAGCAGAAATTTAGATGTTACCTTTCCAGTAACTGACACAATGTGATCTAATCTCACCAGGTAATTCTCTTTAGAAAACTGCGACCCATCAGTACAATGGGTCCTGAAATGGAGAATAAATTAAACATCGTCATCAGTATCTGTGGCTGCCTAGTTCTTGCTAGTTTACTCCTTTGATTGACTGCTTCTTGGTTTGAGCATTCAGAGTCTGTTTTACAGGTAGCATTTTAATTGTGTTGTCCAGGAATTCTATTCTTGGACTATTTATGTACTAAAACATGAAGCCAACTTTACTGAAGCAGAATGTCCAGGATGCCATAGGACTGGCACAGGGACTTGAGACTTGGGGAAATGTGAGTTAACCCCTCCTGTGCTTATACGATTGCATTTTTTAAGATATAAAAAAACACCCTAAAAATGCCAGTCAAAACTGGTGTTATTTTTCACTGACTCACTTAATGATTTTTTTTTTTCTTTTTGGTGATATTTCAATGTTTGTTTTTTTTTTTTTTTTTATTCTAGAGAGTTTGCAACCTTTCGTAATTCAGTACTGTAACATCTGATTTACCCATGCTGAGAGGTGTTTTGCTCTGTTCTGGTCTCAACAGTGTCCCATAAAATGGAATTTACCACATATCTTATACGTGATCTCTCTGTCAATATGACAAGCCGTAGTATCTGCTCAGATCTAGATATCAATGCCTGTCAGCAAAATAGTATTTTTTGAAAAAACTTGTTCCCAACCCTTGCAGCCATTGACACATTTAATAAGAGCATTATTCAAAGTTTCTTCCTATGCAGTTCTGTCCCTTTTCTGAGGTTCCACCCAGAGATTCCAGCTCTCCATTCTGCAGCAATGTTTGCTCCAAAGTCCACCCTTGGTGCACATAGCTGTCATGAATTTGAATGATAGTTTCCCACAGCTGTGGATGTGTTCCTGGGCTCACACAATTCTGACCCCAACCCAGCAATATAACTACTACTGCGTCTGCTTGCCAAAAGCAGTGCTCTTTAATTTTATACACTGTTATATCCTGTGCATTCAGTAGAGCTAAGAAATTGTCACCAGCTGCTATCGAAATTAGATCCAATACCTAAAGCAAGATTGTAGCACTGCATTCCAAGCTAGAGGGAGTGTTTAGTGAAGGAGAAAAGAAACAAACAGTATTTACTATTTTTTCCCTCCATTTCCTGCTGTTTCTTTTCTTCATTCGCCTTTTTCTCTCTTGCTCTTAACTATTAATTGTAATAATTTTAAGAACTTGAAATCAGATCCTGCCTTATTTTAAATCATACGTGAAAACTACTACCTCATTTTTCTGCAGGATACACCTTTCTATGGATTGAATGGCGTCACTCATGGTTAAACTTTTGACTTTAAAAGTTCTGGATGCACTTAATTTGCCAGAGTTGACCAGGAATTCTAGTTTCCTGCATAACATACATGCATGTGCTAACATAACTTTTATAACTTTAATAAAATTTTGTGCCCCTCCAAAGCCCAGCTTATTTGGGAACCTTTAGGAGCATTTTGAAGGAGAACACTCACTGCCATTGTTACTGTGTGATCTGGTCACTGTGACCATCGTAGCAAATGTGGAAATTTGCAGGAAAAGGAAAATGAAAAATGTTAGATGGTGTTCTGTATATTGTGTAAAAATGGGCTGATAATGTTTCTGAAAAATAACCAACAGTCATTATTTTGAAGGTGGGAAGTGGCACCTTAGGAAATCTGAGGTTGTTGAAGCTGAAAGTTGGCTTAATATATCTTTGTTGTAGTGTATAGACTGCAAATTCTATACAGAGTGGAGCAGCTTAGAAAGGATGATCAATGAAGGACATATTCTTTTTTTTTTTTCTTTCTTTTCAATGAGTTCCTTAACTACTTGCTTTTTAACAGTAGAGTTTTTGAAAATGTTTATAAAGAAGATAAAGCAAGATTTGACCATGACAACTACTTTAATCTGCTGGCTACTGATTTTTCTGAAATGAGGCTTTCTGATGACTCTGGTGAGTAATCAAGCTTGAGGAGTTTGGTGCTCAAAAAAACAAAACCAAAACAAAACCAAACAAACAAAACCAAAAAAACTTTGTTTTTTCTCTTCCTGAAGAACATGAAGATATTGCTATTCATTCCAAAATGGAAGTGCTATAATGTACAGCTCAGATTTTTGCAGTAGTTTCAGTAAGTGTTTAAACACAGAAACACCCACTCAAATAGTCATGGCTCTGATCCATCCATGATTTATTTGTGTACTCATTCTGATATTGTATGACTAACTCCATTACTTTGCAGGATTTTGTGCACAAAAAATATTAGCATTGGTGTTGGCAGGGCATGTCCACATGTCTCTCTGACTTTAGCTGCTCAAAGTAAAAATTGATTACTCTTTCTTCTCTGATTCATTAAATGACATCTTCCTAGGTAGGTGTGAATAATTCTTCTCCATTAACACTTTAGCAAAGATATTTTCTAAATACTGGAGACTTTATTGGTTTTCTTTTTGTTTGGTTTGGTTTTAGTATGAAAAAATCAGAATATAGTTTTCTTTATAAAGGTTTTCTCTTTGTTTGGGGTTTTCTTTTTATTCTCAGAGTTCAGTTACAATCTTTTGAATTTTCCTTTATTGTAAAAGCATGAGACTTTACAGGACTTATCAGAGTTTAGAAACTCCACAATTTCAAAAAAGACAGTTTGGGCCTATGTTATGACATGGTATAAAGTAGTTTATATGCATCAATTGGGAATGTCATTTTTACTTTTTGAGCTTTCCTGTAAGGATGACAGCCTTTGAAAGTCACAAGAGATGACAGAAATACATGTGATAAATGTTCTGTACTAAATAGAAGATGTTTTTAGGGTTTTTTCCACATATTAATGTAGATACTCTGTTCTGAGAGGAATTTCTTGAACTTAACAAGATCACAGAATAAGCTTCAAAAGGCTCCTGGCTTAGTAGCCAGATGGAGACCTTTTCTTTGTAGCTCTTTTTTAACAAGGAAAGCAGATATATGACTAAACCTCTGTGTCACGTAAAGTTATATATAACTTATACTGATTCTCTTCTGATTTGTAACCATGTTAACTTGTGAGTAACTCCACTGGCCTCGTGTTGATCTGGTTCATACAAGAGAGTCAGGAACAGGGAAGGAATATCTGCTGTACTAGTTTGAGAATGCTCCTGTTAACAAATATTCACATGAGTTTTATCTTGGGAATATTTGTAATTGGATAGTTTCCCTTGCAATGGAGTAAAATTGCTGCTTATCACCTGCTACCAAAAGTCTTAATGGTTGAATATTTCTTTACAGAACTATAACTGTCAGAAAGGAAATCGGAACTATTACTGTTCTGGAACCCACATTTACAAGCCCCTCTGTATAACCATAGGGACATATAGGCTTACATGAACATTTGTTTCTCCAGTGCACACCATGTTTTATCCTTGGCAGTGCAAACACAGAGAGGTGTACTCAAGAATCAGAGTCCTCCTGAGAGGGGAATTGGCTACACTGAAGACATTTGTCACTTCTTTCTCGGTGCCTGGTATATTCTGTATATAATGTCTGTACATTCTTTTCACTGGATGTGCAATATGCAAAATAACAAGAAAAATCTCTTATGGGCCAGTGTATAGAACTGGTGAGCTAAAACACAAAACCCAATTACAGGGAATTAAGCTGTTTGTAAATGAAGCCTCTAATGTTTTTCTTTAATGAAATGGAATCATAAGGACCAATGCTGAACCCCAGGGTGTTCTGGATTTCTTCTGACAAAAGTGTTTTCTTTCTGTTTTGACCTTCAAGGTGAAATTACACCTTTTGGGAACAATGGACTAAATGGAATGGACTGAACCATTGGGTCCTGTTTTGTGTATTATTTCTTTCTTACATTTCAGGAAGGCTTATCAAACCCACATATTCCCAGGGGGGAGGTGGTGGGGGGAGAGGGGACAGGGGACTGGAATCAAAATCAACATATGAACATCTTGATTGGAAAATTTCTGGCCAGCACTATTTCAGAAGGTTGTTAGTTTGTTATCATGGTTTGCCAAACTGCCTCTCACATTCATAACGAAGCCATTTAATTCCAGTTGTAAAACACCAAGCAGAAATTAAGAAGATTAAATGTTTTTCATGAGTCCTGAAGTTCATTTACTACCTATCCTCGTCTGGCTTGCTGTAGATGATATTACTATTTCTGCTGTCCTATGGGAGAACACAAGACCTATGATAACCTTCAGTGTGGCTGGAAAGGAAAGTGAAACGAGGTTAGTTGCCAGCTTTACTGTCGTTCATTTGCTACTGTCTGTGTTCCCTGTCAAATCCTCTGTGTCATGCAGATATCTGTCCAGGATGTGATTTTCTAAAAGAGTAACTAAGTCTTTGCTCTCTTCAATGGCTTGTAATTTATCATTGTCAAAAATATGCAAGCGTTTCTTTTTGTTAGATGGGTGAGAACAGAATATAAATGCAAGTGTATGAGTGACACTTTCAGCACTGATGCCTATGGTGGCAATCAATCACAAGTGGTTCAGCAAAGCAAGGTTACTGAAATGATCTGCTGCAAAACATGCAATAGTGAAGTAGGTTTGGGTAACTGGGGCTTTTGTTAGAGGTATTACTGGGATGTTCAAGCAGTATATTACTTACCTTACATGTTCCATGATAGGAATGGTTCTGGGAATGTGCCTGTGCTTCTCAGGGATGTATACAACACAGGAGTTAAAATAAATTTACTCACTGGTTGTACAAGTTAAATTTTGAAATTGATGAAATTTAAGAAAAAGGATTTGGAAACCATTCCATAAGTGGTAGCAGACTGTTTTCAAGGATGACTATAAGGGAGCTACTTTCCCAGTAACTGTAAAATGGAAAAAACACTAGGGAAAGAATAATGTTTTTTTTCCCCTGAAAACTTTTTCATGTTCTGAATGTTTCTATGTAAAGCAAAGGCATGTAACTCACCCTCCAAATACCACTGGGTCACTTTGGCTTCATTAGGGAATGTAACTGCAAGAGACAAAAGAGGTATATTTTTAAGCTGGTCACAGCCTGACACTTTTCAGTCCAAAATGTTCCCTTATCCTTCATAACTAGGAGGGATGTGAGCTGTGTTCTGACTGCAGGGGAGCCAGATCAGCTGATGTGTGACTGCATTGCTTCAAAAGCAATAGGGAACCCTGGCATGTGCTTGCAGGAATGTCACACTACCAGAAAAACAGCAATGCATTTCTGTGTAAATGGGAGTGATTTATCTTGCGCCCTAATGATGGATGGGAGGAGATTTGCTGAGGATGCAAGGGACCACAAAACAGGAGCTGGAGTGCATAGTAGTCACAGTCTAAAGGGAGCTTCTTTTGTAAGCAGAAGGCTTGTGATGTACACAGTGATGATAGTCATCATGCTGACTCCGATATGATTACCTACACATCTGCAGCATTTAAAGGTAGTTTTGCTCTAGATTAAAGTGGAAAAAAATCCTAATCCTTCATATAAAAAAAGGTGAAGCTAAGTATATCCATGCATATGGGTTTGTATTCTGAAAAGAATATATAATACACATTACACAGTCATTAAAAACCCTCAAAATTTAAAAAGAATGTATTACTGAGTCAAATAACCTTTGTTCCCATATCACAAAGATTGTTCCAAAACCAGAGCATTATTGCATGAAATAGCCCTTGCTGATAAGCAAACAGTATTCTCCCTTAGAGCAGAAAGCAAGAATTATGGTCTGCAGCACCGTGGAACCACAAGCCATGCAAGGGTGGTCACCATGACACATAGGGATGGTAGCTCAGACTTGGTGCTTTTTCCACACTCTCACACTGCACCTCCTAATTTTTTTCACCCACTCCATGATTCAAGAATGAGTTGTTCACTTTCAGTGGGTGGACCTCTTTTTATTATCTGCATTTATTTCTAATTCAGGGACAATAATTTCAGAAAGAAGGACTGCATCTTACCTGTTCAGCTTGTCTTTCATTCTGTAAGTGGCTTTGGAGTCCTTGCAGTGGCAGATGTTTGTTGAATATAAAATTATTACTATCATTGAATATGTTCTCAGCAAAGCGTATTCTCCATTTAGAACAAAAAATGTACCGTTTGAATTTCCAATATTGAGAACAGTTGATTAGATATCTTTTACTACCCAATCTTTTCCTCTGACTTTGCTTTATACTGCTTACTTTATTTTGAAAGAATGATCACTTTTTCATCTTTTTATCCTGAAACAGTCAGTGTAGACCATTGGTGTAAAAATCAGCAAGAACCATCAATTTACATTACCATCAGCAAGTTCATTAGTTCATAAAATCAACATAGGAGCCAGGTCCTAGAATGAGGCAATATATCTGCAAGACTTTACTCTGTTTAAGTGCGTGTATATTAGTTTGGGTTTGGTCCTTTATGGAGCTATGGTGAGTCAACGGGCTCATGGTATAGCATGAAACCAGAGCAAGAAAGGCAGAGAACATTAATAAGGTAGATAAATATGTATGCCTTATTGGCATTTGCTATTCACAAAATTTACAATGCTATTTCATTTACATGAGAGCTATGAATATCTAGAATAAGTGCATTTAAAATATTTCACTTTATAATGACTGTCACTATGATGGGCACTTAGCTTTCAAAGCTAATCTTTGCTTTTGCACAGAGGGCAAAAATATTGTTCATGGCTGTGAAGGACACAGCAGGTCGTTGACACGAAAGAAGGCTCTGATGAGATCCTGCCTGCCATTCATGCCAAAAATGTAGCAGACATAATTGTATTTCTCTGGGTAGTAATCTGCAGACATTACTGGAAGAACAGGAGAGTTATATTTTGCTTTAACAGATAACACAATGGCCACCATACATTTAGTGTAGCAAATTCAAGTATGTGACTTTTCACCATTTTTTTTCATATATATATAAATATGTGAATAATGATGGAGTAGAGATAAGTGTTAAGCATTTAGGTTCTGTTCTCGGTCGAATTATCTAAAACAGAGAATATGTGAGTAAGAAAACACCTGAATTGTATTTATTTTCTTCTTTACTAATTATTTGTAATCATATTTTAAAAAAAAATTATTTTTTTTTCCAAGTCATAATACCAAAAGAGTACATTTTGCCTGTAGGGCACTTACATATGATTCAGTATTTACATTTGCTATTGATGCAGTTCTCTATAAAAATTGCATTGTGTTTATTTTGTCCACTGATAAATAGAAAATAGAAAAATGAAGACTAATATTAACAGAGAACATCCACACTACAGCATTAAGAAAATTAAGTGGGAGGTTCCTCAGAACACATAAGCCAAATGTGTCATGTGGCAGCAATGGAAGTAAAATGACAAGCAATATATTATCTGGGAGAACCTTTATTAGCACGTACATTTAATCAACTGTAGGATGAAACTAATGAAGGGATGTAGTATAATAAAGAACAAAAGCTGTTCATGTATCCTGAGACGGTCTTTCTGTATTTTGAGGCTGTCCTCCCCAAATGTTGCCAGGTGTAATGGAGTATAAATAATTGGCTTAGAGTGCTTTGGCCAGGGAAGCACGGATGAAACCTGAAACAGCAGTATGCTTGTTAACAGATTTCATCCCTGCCACAGGCATCGTGGAGTCTTTTTAAATTGTGTTACAGATATAGACAAATATCTGTGCTTCTTAACTTGTCTGTCCTGGCCAAGGGCTAACTATTGACTTCCTGCTCCACTCCGTGGTGTAGGAGCATGGATAAAGGGGGCAGAGAAGCAAATGAGAGGACAGATTACTTTGCAAGTGATCATCAAGTGAAACAGTGTTGTGGTACAGGAGTTCTGGAGGTATATACTGACCTCTGGTCAATGGGTCGATGGATATCTGAATTATTGCATTATAAAAATTATAAATGAGAGGAAATCCACCAGTAGCTACAGTAGCTTTTGGAATAGGTGGGAGTAGCTGGGATAGCTAATACACTTCACAGATCAACTGTTTCAGGCTTTGCTCTTGGACCCAGTTCACAAAATCCCCACACCGAGTAGTCCCTGACCCTGGTAAAAAACATTGTCTCTCTAGTCAACCTGTAATTGAGATGAACTCCTCATTTCTAGTAAGGATGATGACACCTAGTCCCCTAATGTCATTACCAAAATTATAGGATATGTTTTACATTTCAGATCTTTTCAGACAGTATATATTTTAGATGAGAGTAAATATCTATTAGCAAAAACAAAACCAAAAAATCAGTGGTTTAAATATGCAACGTATGCAATAGTATAAACCTTTCTCATTTTATTCCCCTGCCTAACAGGGCCTATCACTTTATTTCTGCTTTGTTTTGACTTTCAATATATGTATGAACTGGCATTTTCAGGGAAAATCTGAAAATTCCTTTTGGATCTACAGAATGGGAGATTAATGTCTAAAATATTTTCTAGAACTATTAGAAATAAATCAACAGATATTTACTTTGAGTATTCTGTTTTGAAATAAAAAAAGGAGAGAGAGGCATTTAAAATTTACATACTTTTACTTCTAAATATCTCTTGCACTCATTCCATGCTGGTTTTAGCTGCTGATAGAATTGGTAGTATAGCAAGAATTTTAGAAGGAATAAAAAGTTATATTGTGTTTACAATGTAATTTTTAAATGAAATCCATTGCAATGCATTATGATTGAGACCAAGATTGTTGAAAGCTCAATGAAAGAAATAGGAGTTTCCAGGTAAAAGGAGATTTTACAGAGTTGTAGTTACGGCTTAACAAAACAAACAAAAGACAAACACCACTCTTGCCCTCCCAAAACAGGGAGAATGATCTAGATTATCAGTTCTCCAAATAATTAGGATTTTAGGCCCTTTGAAGCAGCTGAGGACATGGGTGACTCTCACTGATGGAACAGCTCATTGAAACTAAGGATTGATTTCAGAATTTCAGCCATGAAGTCTCAATAATACAAGAGATAAGATACTGTACACACACACACAAGTATATATAAAGAATCTTCCAAATGCTAACTTAAAATCTGTTTCTGAATGTTGAGTTTGATATAGAAAAGGGATCTTTTACCACCTGATCAGGAATTACATCAGGCAAACTAAGGCCAGACTTTATAATCCAGAATCTATCCCTGACATGGAAATTCTGGAGCTATCTAGGAATGATTTTTGCTCAATTTCTTGGTTATAAAGTAGTCTTAAGATGAGTTAGACCCTGACCTGAGAGTATATACAAGAAATCAGCTGTATTGGGCTATTGGTTTTCACAATTGTAGAACAGGCTAGTATAGGAAAAGCAGAAGTCCTTTTTGCATCCAGCTCCAGCCCTTTGTCTTTTTACACAGTCTCCACCATGCACAGGACTGATATGTAAGAGCTACATCACAAATTTATAGTCACTGTGATTCTTTCCTGGAAAGGAACTACCACGAAAAAAGAAAATAAAAATGTACACACAACCAACTACCAAGTTCTGACAACAATAAAGTTAGATCAGAAAGTCATGAAGTCAAGCCTTTTTTTTTTTGTTTGATTTTTTACCTTAAGAACTTTATGTAAGTTTAGCCAGGCTATTTAGGTTTCATTCCACAAGTTCAAACAACAATTAAAAAAAGGACAAAAAACTCTCCAAAACACAATAAACAAAAACTCAAAAACAAACAAAAACTCCCATGCAAACTAAACCAAAAAACACAGAAAAAGAAGGCTTGAAGTTGTTTTGCAGGAGCATATTTTAGAATTGTGAAGTAGGTTTTGTTTAGGATTCCTTTAAAGCCTGTCACTTGACTGATATCTTACAAACTGTTTTGCCAATATAGTCTGAATTTGGCAGTTTTGACTAATTGTACAGACTTTCACTGTGAAAAACTATAAACCCTAATTTAAGTTAATCACATATTGATGTAAAAGTCAATGTGTATCATGCTATGCTGTATACCAGTGATTCTGTGACTTGATTCAAGTTAATTCTGTGTCTATTTTTATCTCAGTTCATTGAAGGATGTGCTCTACTTCGTGGTGCATTTTGTAGCTCTCACCAGTTTTGATTCTTTGTGATATACAGATGACAGAAAAACAGCAATTGAACACAGGGCAGAGGCATTTTGATTTAATCTTTGCTTAAGGAAGGAAAAGAGCATCCACCAACATATGACTGCTTAGAAATTTTAAGATTTCCCGAGTACTGAAGGGGAACAGTAGGGATACAAATTGTAAGATTTTCCCAATAGAACAATACACACACAAACAAAGAGTCATGTCCTGACATGTCAGCCACCAAGTAAGGTGGGTTCTCTTCAGGGGAGAAACCCTTTTTTCTTGGGGGAGATAGAGTGTTCATGCTGAAGCATGATGATATGAACTGCAGGTAGTGTTCAAGAGAGAGAATAATACATCACTCCTTCCAGTTTCAGCTTCACAAGCACCCAGTGTTATTTAATTACTATGGTAATTAAGTGAAAAATTGGCAGGAACTCCAATCCATTCTGCTTCACGTACAGACACTGCAGTAGGGCCTGAGCTTGGGCAAATATTCAAAATACTTATACTTCAGTTTTTCCTCTGTAAATCAAGTAAAATATAATTTTCTATTTTGAAGAGGGGAAAAAAAAAGGGGTATTAATCTGATAACTCACTTAGAGGAGGTTAAAAATATCCAGTAGTCTGATTAGACCGTGATGAGAATGTTCTTGTCCTGGAGGCAGTCAGAGTTACACTGTGGGTTGTTCATCACTCTCCTGCATACCCAATACTTTTGTGAAAAGATGCATGTGAATTCTTACATGAAATAAAATAAACCAACCAGAATTCTACATGAATGGTACTGATAGACAATTACTTTGTCTACTAAAATTATGAGATATTAAATGAGTAACATGTATTCTTATGTTGAACTTATACATGTGTGGGCACATACACAAGTGTCCATGTTCATCTATACTAGATTTGTATGCACATATATATATGTGTGTATACCCTGCTCTAAAAAAGTATCCAGGTGAATTTTTCCCTCTGGTTGTAAGAAGTACTTAGAATACCAATAAACTGATAGGTAAGGATTTCCTAGTTCATGCCTAAACAGCCAGAAATCCCAGGTAATACAACGAGGTCATGTGCTTATTAATGTAGCACTAAGAATCATTATCAAAGTGATAATTGTCACTGGTGTTTTGAAGAGCTACCTTTTTCTCATTTTTTATGAGAATCGTCCTCTGGATATCCCAGTAACAAATACTTTGGCATAAAATAATAAGAGAAGGAAATACCAGTCAACCATCTCATGTGAAATATAAGAAGACAGTTGTTTATATATTGAGTGAAAATATTGATAAAATATATCATAATGCCCCCTGGCATCCTTCCAGGTATGTAATTATCATGAGTGTCAGTGATGGAGAGGTATGTTAGGTTATGTCTGACTAGACTAAAATACTATAACAATTTGTTGCACTACACCGTGCAAAAAAAAACCAATGAGAAGTATGGTATTTGCAAGTCTACAGGACACTTCATGAAAATGATAGCATATGTTTTGGTAGTATGTTTTGATAGCTAGAAAATATGTATCATTCTTTAAAAAGCAACTTCACTGAAAGCCTCTAAACTTTGTGATTTTCCATACTTGACTAACAGAACATACAACATCACATAAGAAATCTCTCCTTAGTTTTTCACTTTGAAACTAGTTGTCACCGACCCAATACTAACCATCCAGGCGTGATGTTTAGGTTCCTGTGTCTGTGAAATCCTCATGCACTGGATGACAGGTTCCATAAGGAACTAGATCCTCATCTGCAATAAATCAGTGTAACTGAAGCGGGTCTGTCTTCATCTCAGTTGGTGACCTGAGTTAGTACATTCATGCTACACAGACCTTTTTATGTGAGTGATTTGCATTTCCTTTTATCTGTGTGGTAGGAAAGGCTGGAGAATAGTTTGGGAGAGGAGTGGTGAGGTGGAGATGTGCTGAGAACCTCCAACCATTTTATTAAATTAAGTTGTCACAGTGTCCACCAGTCCTGCATAGTCAAAGCCGTTTTCTCACTGCCATTATTCACTTAATGTCTATAAGCTGATTTTAGGTTGCAGTATGAATAAATGAATTTCTAAAGGCTGCTTGTTTTAGCCATTTTCCAATAGTGACATAAAGTAATATTAAACAAAATGCTTCAAGTACAGCAGAGCCCAGCAGACTCCTTCCCATCTCCCCATCAGGCAAACACACAGATGCAGTTGCTAACTCACACACATTGAATAGATTTATCATGGTGGGCACTCAGCATAGTTAATCTTAACTTTGAACTGCTAAATACACATCCAGATTATGCAATGTTGGGAAACAGCTATGAGCAGCAGTAGCTATATGCAGTAGCTTGCATGAGAGATTTTTATGCTTTTACGGAGTTAATGCCAGTACTTCAGCCTCTGCTTTCAAGAGCAGAAGTTTCTGTGTCAGATATTTTCTTTAAAAATAACTCTGACACAATAAGGATGTATTTCTGCAGCTCCAGCCTGTAAATTTAAGGCACAGAGTATAGCACAAAGAACCACTGCACAAATACAAGGGAGAAGAAGGAATTGGGGCTGCACAGAATATCAGCACTGCCTTAGGATCACTTTACTGCTGAATAATTCCAGTTTGCTGGTGCCTGCACTTCACTAACTCCTTTTCCTCTGTACTGAAAGCGACATACCAAAAATCTGTAATTGAGTCAGCCACTTATGTTTATATGGCAGAATTCCTGCAGACATCTTGGAGCACTTTACAGTCATTAAAATCAAATTAAAATACTATCTCAATAAATGAAAGGATGTGCATAGTAATTCTCATCTGAATATGAACCCACTATAAGTGCTGGCTTCTTTCTAGAAAATTCTAATAAAGAAAAAATAACCATGTACCAATATATTTTCTCCTTGAATTGTTCTGTAAAGAGCAGCATCCTTAGACTGGATTCTGTGTAAAATTATTACAGTAAATAGAGCTACTCAGGTACTTAGAGTTATGTTTAAACTTTAGTTAATGTCTCAGGTGGGCTTTACTGCTGCAAAGATGCTCCTAATATAATCTGAACAAAATCCAGATCATTTATCCACTCTGCACAGAGCACAACTTTATTAATGATTGCTTACTCTGTATTGCATATACTAAGAAACCATCCCCAATATTTTTTTTCCTTCTCTCCATCCTAAGGCATTTGTTGTATTTGTTGCCTGGCAATAGCAAATCACATCAGAGCCGTGGATCCCTTTATTTTCTTTGGTCTGGTTTTACCACTGTCACACAGAATGTGCTGTAGTGCTCACCTTAGGCAACTCAGAGGAATCCAGCTAGTCCAGTTGGTTGTGGTCCATGTGGCCATTTCTTTTTTTAATGCAATATCTCATTCATGGATATTTTTAATATTTATTTGGCTATCAGTTTACTTCCTATTTGTTGGTGGCAGCATGTGGAAACTAGAAAGCAACGGCTAATGGTTTCCAACTCTCATCACTAAAAACATCAATCATTTTGCAAAACACTATTTTTCATAGTTGCTGATGTGTTCTGCAAGCAAGTGACGTTTGACTGTGCTTGGCTGCAATTAGGAAGCCTTCATGTTCTCTAAGCTGTGCTCCTTTATTTACTATTTGCATTATGTATTAAATTATTGGCATGCATTCATCCATGACGTCTGCGAGATTGACTGAGGGTTTTTTCCCTCCATTTCTCTGCAACTCTATATTAAAAGAGTTTTTGAGCAAGAATCAATCAAACAAGGAATGTGTTTTTGAGCAGAACTCTGTTGATACCTGTGGGAGAAAAAAATTTGCAAAGCAGTGATTATGTGTGCTCACTTAATTTTTATTTCTTGAGATTCCTCAGCTAAAGAGAAGATTCACACTATCAATTTAAAAAAATAATTGGGGCTTATAAGATTAACTATTTTCTGTGGTTTCAAACTGCAAAGTCTATTCCTTTCCCTGTAATCTATTCAGAGTTTTTATAAAACTAAACCAAAACCAACAGCTAAGAATCAGTTAAAAAATAAAGAAAGTATCACTTGAAATTAAAAAAAGCATTATGACTCTTTCCAGCAAAGGAATGAAATTACAGATTCAAGGTGAATCAATCATCTGAGTAGAAACTGATAGCATTCTGAGGATAAATAACATGGCTGTGTGGTTTATTGCTCTGTGTTTCTCTTCTCTGCAAAGCTGCTTCTTGAGATCTCCTTATAAAAACACCATCTGTGGCTTAACTGGGATTCTTTTCAGCCATGAAGTAGCTTTGGGTGAGGTGAGACTCTGTGGCATTACAGTGTTTTGGCTGTCAAACTCTAAAGAGTGGAGGAGGGAAGAATGAACCACTCCTTTAGGGCCCATTAGCAGTGTAAAACAATATTTTCACACTGTAGGAGATTAGAGCTAATACTTCATAATTAATGGAAGGTAAGTCGTTCTCTGGGGGCCTCCTATCTGTAATTGATACATAGTCCCTGGACTGAGTTCTCTCCCTCTGTTCCATGTACAGGCTTCAGGAGCACATTTGGTATTGTGATATGATCTCCTCTGTAATTCCCTGATAATCAACAGTCTGCCTGTGCAGAATAACACGTCCTGCTTCTAACAGACCTATTTTCATGGGTTTTGAAATGTTTTTTCTTTTGGTTGAAGCGGGGGATATTCTAAAGTTAGGAAGAAGTGATA
The DNA here is from genome assembly GCF_003031625.1 of Empidonax traillii. Lineage (NCBI taxonomy): Eukaryota > Metazoa > Chordata > Aves > Passeriformes > Tyrannidae > Empidonax > Empidonax traillii. Next base: position 748,184 of record NW_020955569.1, on the reverse strand, counting down.
TTTGGCAGGTTTTGGAATAATTTTTAGGAGACTGAAATATTTTCAAGGCTAAAACATGATATATTAGTTGTTCTACATCAAAGCAGAATTTGAGCGTAAAGAAATTGCTAGTGACAGTACCTAACAACCTGTTGTGATGATGAAGAAAGGGAGAATAATCGCTTTGCGTCACTCCAGCTGTCTGCATTTCAGGTCAAGTAGATACCTACCATATTCTGAATTTTAATGAAGGTTGTTTTTTTTAACAAAAAGTGAATCCACCTCTACTGAATGCTGCCATGAAATTGTAGATTACTGGAAGAGTTATCCTAGGTGAGATTTTATCAATTCTCTGGTAGGGAATCAAGCACTTTTAACATTTCTTGTTGTTTTGAGACTGTGAAAGGCTTGTGACAACTTTAATGCAAATACAAACTGGCACAAACAGAATGACCTCTACAACACTTTATGTCTACACACAGTGGGTTTTGTAATGTCAGGCTGGCTCTGCCTTGTTTAGAACAGAGGAAAAACTTGTCCAAAATTTGTGCCTGAAGTGATGCATGCCAAGTATGACTGAGTTTACCATTTTTTAAGAGCAGGATGCAACCTTGTCTATGAGCTAAGTACAAATACACAATAGAAATACATGCTGGAAAGTGCTTCAGTTTACTTCTTCCCATTTTCCTGATGTTTATATTTTCTCCCCTCTCTCATCCTTTTCCTGCTGTCTGCTTTTTAGTTTTTATTCTTCAGAACTTAAAATAATTGCCATCTTCTTTCTATCCAAATCAGCATCTTCTAACTGCTTGTCTCATCAGTTGAACTAAGATTGTCTAGAGGTATTTGATTTTCCCTATGCTGCTTGTTTGAGAGCAACCCACTCCTCTGACTGCTTTTTCAACAGAATCCTTCTTTTCCCCTTTTGTATCACAGCCTTTAAAATTCTTAAAATTCTGTTTCAAAGAAGACAGCAGCCTTAGAATTCATATTATCCCTTCTTCTTAAAATAAGCTATTGAGGAAATCAAAGGAGGACACTGATAATCCAGTTAAAAGATCAGAGGAAGAAAAAATATTCTAACCATCTAATTCACTACTTTCTGCCAAGAGAGAGAGATGAAAACTCACTGATGTTTCTGGGCTAAGTCTGTCTCTTTGCTTGATTCTTGCATGCTCTGGGTCACGCTGTTGATTAGCATGCAGTAGAAGTGGTGGGGGGGGAGGGGGAACCAAAACCAAAGAAAATATTCATAACTGCCTTTTGGATCCCTTCTTTCACTCTGGCCTACTAGGCCATAGGACAAGATGTGCTGAATATTGTCCAATTAATAGTGAACTGGGTGAATTCTGGAACAAACCCCATTAGGAACAGGACTGAAGTGCATCGTTCTGCCCCTATGGACAGTTGAGGTAACGAGCGATGCTGACAACACAGAGGCTCTGAGAGCTGAAACACAGATTTAGAATAGAAGAGAAATGATTGAAAGTGACCCAGGAGGATTCATTCCTTGCCGCACATCTTTCAATATTAATGTTTTGCTGTTTATCTTTAGGCAGTGAAGAGGGGAGACAACATCTATTGTCTAATAATTTCCATGTTTTGCCCTTTTTCCTATAAATTTAAACTTTTAAAGAAGTTATATCTCTATTAATGTTTAGAAAAGGAATAAACAAAATATCAATTGATCAAAAGGGCTTTGTCTCTTCTTACAACTGAGGCATTGTCAAGGAAGTGAGGCATGAAGCACAGGAATTGTCAACTTTAGTTGCCTGTGAGGGGATAGGATGAATATATTTAAATTTGCATCTAGTGTTGAAACATAAATATAGAACTTCAGGCAATACATGATGAACTTATGCTGTGTGTTGCCAATGGCCATGAAAAGAGGCTAAGGGAGCTAATTTTGCTGGTCTTATTCTTGCCTTGAAAGTCTGATACAATATTCCATCTCTCATGACCTCGATTTTCTCTTTGGAAAGTGACTTTCACAATGTTATCATTATAAGTTACAAATAAGGTTTACATAATTAATGGGAAGCCTATTATTCAGGTAGAGCCACAGGCCTGAAGAACAGCCCAGTAATACATTTTAGCAACTGAGAACCTGAGTCAAGAAATGGATGCTGTAACAAAGATTAAATGCAGGGGATGCTTTCCAGCTGTCTCAGTTCAGTGTAAACTACACGAACACAATTTGAGGACCACAACAAGTAGGATGGAGGTGACATGAAGATTGTCTGAAGCAAAGGTAGTGAAATCTGTGACTGCACAAAAGGAACTAGTTCCGCTTAAGACCCAGGAGTTTGTAGAAAGTAAAAATGAGGTAGTCAGCTGTCATAAACAAAAGAAAGAACTTCCTGACCTAACATCATCACAGGACAACACTAGGAAACAAACAACTACACAAGAACTTGGCCTCCCAAATAGCAAAACTGGATTCAATCAAATCTCACATATCTGTGGCTGCAGTTACCTGTATTGCCTATAAAATAATTTAGCAGGTGTGGTAGCTGTTGTACTTCAATGCAGACTGCAACGAAATAAACAAATGATCTGGCTACATGATCTTCAAAATGAACAATTAAATTAACTTGTTTCAAAAGCTTAACTCATGTGATGCAATTTATCTGAGTGGTAAAAATCTAACTTACCTTCTTCTCCGGTAAATTAGAATGCTGTGTGCTTGATGGAGGCTGAGAAAAGCCTCACAGAAATACACAGCACTACATATATAATATTCAGTACAATACGAGCTGTTTAAATATTCTTTTTTTTTTAAATATAGCACTCCCAGGAAAATAATCTAATCAAAGCCAGTCATATTTGTTAAAAAAAGGCATCCAGCAGCCCAACCATAAGACACACATAGATCCAACTCTCCTTTTATTAGTGCTTTATTTTTTAACATTTTTTAATGTCTGTAGAGTTTGATTTAGAGTTCTTGTTGGACATTAAACCAGATACCACCTGAGACCTCTTAGGGACTTGGAAGAGGGGCAGGGAATGAACCTATAAGAAAGAGCTGAGAGTAATGATCAGCTGTGTGCTTCCTGTGAGTCCCCTCACCACAGACTACCTGACACCTGGAAATTTCTGAAAGCTAAGGGATAAAGTTCATCCACTGTCACCAAAACCTCTTATTGGAGGGTAAAACAGATCTCAAAGCTTAGTGAGTGATGAGGGGGCACAGATGCAGAGGGGTAGAGAGGACATTTTGCCCTCTCCAGCTGCTCTTTCAGCTGCTGCGTCTCAGTACCTTCACAGGTCTTGGCTTCATAGAAATCCCATTTCCATGGTGACCCAGAAGGTATGTGCATTTTTCCGTATGTTCTCAGTGTCAGGGTAATTTTTATTGATGTGTCATTTTCACTGATAACAACAAATAAAAGCATCAAATTCAGTATCTAACTTAGTACTAACTTAGGAGTTTTGACGAAATATTTACTTTTAGCATGTTAGGAGCTTCTACTTTTTTTTTTAACTGAACTCTCCTTACTTCAGTTGTTTTGTGGCACACTTGAAGAGAAAGCTGAATGTCAGTACTAATATATGCTTTTAAATTCCACCTCTGTATAGTTTTAAAATCCATTTGAATCATGTGCAGGAAATTGTACAAAATATCTTTATCACTGTATTGGAATAGCCAATTTGGTATTCCATTTCTACATGGCATTTGGTTGCTACTCTACTGTTTAAATAGTAAAGGTGTGACTATGCAGAAGCGGTGTCCATACTCATGTATTTTCAAACAGTGTTTGTGAGAACATTTCTGTTTAAGCATACCTTAGACACTGTAGCTCCTTACAGACACGATGGAATAAAACTGGTACCTTTTGATATAGTCAAAAACCTTAAGACATCTAGTGGTAGCCAGAGTAATACAGATTTTAACAAGATTAATTATTGAAAAGAAACTTGGAAATTTTGGTTATTTTTACTTGTTCTTTAATTTTTCAATACTTAGGGGAATTTTAGAGGGCAACATTCAAAGAAGTACAATGTTCTTCTGCAATTTCCAAATACTACCAATTGTCTCACTTCTTTGGGGACAAGGTAGGTGTCTTTAAGGGCAAAGCAATAAGAACAAAGGGGTTTTTTTAAAAAGAACAGCAACTGATTGGTATGGTTAGTTACTTGCTTAGGAAACAGGACAGTAAAAGATAGTCATTCTCAACAAGCATTGCACATTTTTTAAACTTTCGGCAATTACCTTGGGACATGCGTCGTAACATGTTGTCAGATGTCTCCTTAGATCACGTTGTTCTGTAATCCAGTGAGCTAGGACACATGTAACTCACTATGACACTTAAAGGAAATGTTAAAAAATGCATCTGCCCAAGGGCTAGACTTTGATAGTTTCTAGAGAAAAACAAAGAAACTTTGAAGAACTCAAGATTTTGGAAAACTAAACAGAAGCTGAGACTAATAGAATAAAGAAAATAAAAAACCTCAAAACTGAACAAACAAAAAGAACAAAATTACAAAAAAAACAAAAACAAAAAGAAACAAACAAAAAAGTGCTGTTGATTAGAATTTTCTATGCATACTGCAAGAAAAAAATATTGATAAGGTTAGTCAACAAGATGCTCATCATGTTAAGGAGCTATATATGGGTGGCTATAATGCATGATCTCCCTGCAACAGAAAGAACAGATCTTACATACTAATCATGCTATAGACACAATTTTATTAGATTAGAGCAAGTGCCAATGTAGTCAGGCTTGCTGATGTCCAGCAGTGGGAAATGCATGCCTCAGAAAAAATGGGAAGCCTTTATAAAGCCTTGAACTGCAGAGGGTTATTATTTGAGACAAATAACACCTCCTGACCTGAGGCAAAACTCACGTTATGCCCTAACCCCAAAAGCAAAGCATTTAATAGTTCTGTATTCTCTAGAAAATACTCCACTGCCAAGTGTCTCATCTTTCCTTTGACCTCTACCAAATCCCTTGTCTCAATGATATATTGTGATAGCAAGCTTCACACAAAGTTATGTATCACAGTTTTATTGTGCCTGCCTTAAGTTTGTTCCCTGATATGTCTACAAGGTATCACACTTGATTGGAGTTTTGCAAACACTACATTTATTATGTCGTAATCAGATTTTGCCCTGCACGCCTTCCCCTCAAACTAGGGAATACTGGTCAGTGCAGTCACCACTAATATTCTCCTTTTGTGGAATGTTTTTAATGGGCAACGTCTGTCAAAGGAGAACATTTGCAGAATTCTGTGAGAAATTTTCTTGCCCTTTTTTGTAGACAATAGGTCAAATGTGAAATCAGAATTCTTTATAAAATTTTCACAGAGAAAATATTGAAAACGTTCAAATTTACCAAATGAAGTAACATAAATTATAGTGTGCATTTTCTATACCCAAATTAAAATAAATTTAAAGTTGACTTCAAATCCTTTGACTGTCAAATTTTACATGTGCATTATAGCATAAATTTTTAGATATGTCAATGAGAATTTTATGTCATTATTTTTAAGGTTATGCTGTGATTTTAATTTAGCCATGTTAGCAAAGTAGATGAAGATCTTACTGTATAATTTGATGTCTTAGAAGTACAATGTCCAGTCTAACAACCAGGATATTTCCTAGACAGGGGAGTGAAATGGTGCTCTTTGTAGACTATTAGTCTCAGCTGTTTTAAATGTCTTCCATAACATGTATGGAATCCCATTCATTTCTTTCCATAGAAGAAAAAAAGCATTGACTAATTTTTTCAGATGCCAAAGTTTTAGAAGCCAGAGTGATAGAGGTGAACCACATTCTTAAATACCAAGACTTTTGTTATAGATGTTATTGTACATCTGTGTTAATCTTTTTGACTAGCCTTCCAAAGAGACTTTTCTAACAGGTAAAAAGAGTCAATGTTCTAATGAAATATTAAATTCATTCTGTTGTGATTTGTTTGTCTTGTGAGAAATTAGTTTATGGCCTAAATGACACCTGTAGTCAGCTAAATTTCCCCCATTAGCAGCAAAGTAGGCATTTAATAATAAAAAAGTGAAATGAAAAATCATCCAATCTACATTAATGTAACATAATTGAGATAATAAATTTCAGCTAACTAATACATTCTGGCCATTGAAGAGTTGTTCTTTAAGGGTAATAAGAACAAAAATCTCTAAGTGAAGCTAATGAAAGGTTATGCATCATAGGACATGTTATTAGTGCAAGAATGCCTGTGCTGTGCAGCGTTAAAGGGAAGACCCAGCAGACTGTAAAGTGATGATGGTATTGAGCAGGGTGGTAGCCCAAAAAAAGAAGAAGAAAAAAAGAAACATAAGGAGAAGTCTTTTTGCCTTAAATCCATTTTCCCTCCCACACTTCCATGGCTCTTGCTGATAGCCTTAAGGTAGTACACTCAGCTAAACCCTTTTCTACAAGAGCTTAGTGTATTCCATGTCCATTGAAGGATAGCTAAATGGAATTTTAGAAAACAGGTCTGCCATTTAAATGAAGTTATGCAAATATTAGATTAATCTTAGCATTTGACATTACTTTGACAAGGATTGGGGAATCACTGTGTTTATATTTTCTGTGTTAAGTGAGGGCTATATTTCAGAACATTTAGCCTATTTTGGGTTTTCAGTAAGAAAAGGCTGCTTTCTTATCTCATCTTATGATGGTGCAGTAGGGATATGATTGTAAAGCTTAAAGAAAGCTGTCCATAGTCATTAGTGTCAAATTTGCCATGTGCCATTTTGAAGTCAGATCTTATTTTACTTCAGAATTTAAGGAGTTCTAACTTATTTTGATCTCATCATGAATTCCTAAAGAATTTAAAGTAAACATTTAAAGGAAAAGCACAGCAAGGAGTATTTTATATATGTGTGTTGGTACAGACCTAAGTGTATATATATTTTTTTCTTCTTCTACCTCTCTCCCCTCCCAGTCATTTTGGACATATCTAGATACTTACTTAATAAGTTAACTCAGCTTCAACCAGTGTTAAACTGCAAGCACTATTATAGTGCTTTCTAGTATGTATTATGCCATCTGGGGCTAAGGCATGAATATATACTACTATTATACCTGCCTTGATCTTGCCACCTCTTTAACCATGTCTCTATTTAGAAAGCAGGCCTTAAATAACCCTAGATAAGAAATGGTAATATTTCTTAACAAAGTACTTATAATAGCTCTTAAAAAGTTCTTAATAAAGTTGGATTCACCCACAATTAAAGCCTGAAACTGATCCAGAATAAGCAGCAGTCTCTAGAAATGCCAAATTCCAGAGCTTATGCAAAAGATTTAGAGTAGAAAGAGTATTTTGGCTATAGAGTGTCTAAAAAGATTAGAGGTAAGTTCAAAGCAGACTTTGGAGATAAGGAGGTGGTGGTGCTCCTGCATTTTCCTTCAAAAGTTGTGAGAATCTCTTAGCAAAACTAACATAAAACCAAAGTGGTTAGTGTCCATCAGATCAGACCTCAGTTAACAGCCAGTAATGACCTGCATGCATTAATCCATTGAGTCTGTTTGAAGCATTTTTAATCAATCTATGAGCAGATGTACAACACAAGATTCTTTGGCTGGAAGAACTTCGCACTGAAATGCACAAACTGAGTCACCATGGGGGAGAAATTCAACAACACTGAGTTGAGTTAGTGAGCTAGTCAGCTACTGGAGGTGACACCTGATCTGCTAAAATGGCATTTGTATCTTCAAATAGGTGAGGCACTCTATAATTTAGTGGTAGAATTGTCAAAACTAACTCCTGAATATCTTAGAGTTGGATACACTTCAGAAGAAGTAACTGAGTTTGAATGAATATCATGAGTCACTCCAAAAAGCGAAATAGTATCAATACTTCAGCAAGAAAGACTTGTGTCTGATAAGGCAGGTAGTGCTGCTATGTATGTATCTTAAATTTTAGAAAGAAAAAGAGGATTTTCCTCTCAAAATGGTAATGCATCAATTAATCTAGTAAAAGCAGCTAGTTGATGAACCAACAAGGACCTTCAAATCCTCTAGAAGTCTGAGGAGTTTTAAGCATTCAGTACCTTGCCAGATCAGGCTCCAGCTTTTTTAAGTAAATCAGCACTTTATTTATAACATCTAGAATTATTTATAACAGCTAGACCTGTATTGGGTAACAAGCACATTTTTTTGCTCACACATCTGACCACAGAGTAGGCTAATTGCCGATACTCTGCACATTTTTGGCAATATCACCTATGGTGACAAGAACTATAAATTCTTATCCCCAGAATAAATCTCTTCAAGATTTGACACAGTTTAACACAGCCATCATGTTCTGGGAGAAGGGTTTGCATGCATTGAGTCACAAGTTCAGAAGTCCCATACTGCTGCTTCTAGATTTGAGAGAGGGATGTTGGCTGTCCATGAGCTTGACAGCCTTTTTTTTTAATTTCAGTGAATACAAGTTGGCTGGGAATAACTTGCAGCTGGTACAGCTCTATTTTTAAATAGATTTATTAAAAGAAATTAAAATTAGCCTTTCTGCTTCCCCTCAAAATTCCATCTGCTACAATTAATATTAACATGATTTCTAACTCATCCTTTTAGCTAAATATATTTTTAGAAAGACTCCCTAAAAGGTTAGTGTGAAGAACTTACATTTTAAATTTTGTCAATCTGCTTGGAGAAAATGTGATCCTCCATAATAACATGTAGGTCAAAAGGAGTTTTATTTAAAACTTTCCAACTAATACACAGTACAGGAAGCACCTCGAGCATGTAGGTGTTTTTGAGATATTGTTCAAGCCTTCATCACTATCACACAGCGGATTCCACGAGGAGGCTGAAAAAAATTCGGAAGTAGGTGAAATACTGAGCTCAGAAAAAAATTGCCTCCCCTTCATCAATAAGACATGTCTTCATCATCTACAAGTGTTATAAATATAACACAATAATTGGAAGTACAGAGCAGCCTTTCAAAGATACTGTTGCTCTCTGTTCCTAATGCTCTAGTGGGTATTAAAGGTCCTTCCTAAATTGGGTCGTGACCTCTGTTAAATTTTCTTATTTGGAAAATGTTGGCCTTAACTCAATAAGGAATTTTATCTAGAGACTTCTAGTGAATTGTAGTAATATATTTGTAGATGAAATTACTCTTGACAAAATTTGCACCCAGTAGTGATCCAGAGAAGCAGTTAACCATGTAATTGGTTGCATTTCGTTCATTTTATGAGAACCTTGTTCTGAATAGCTTTTAAAATACTCTTTACTGCAAAAATTACATTGTATATACTATACTACTCTTAAGGAGATGTAGATGAGTGTAGGACTTCAGTTATAGTGTACTTTTGGATAGTATTTTGAAAATAGTATTCTTCAGAATAAAATGTGAAAATTGAATTTGATTATTATCTTGTCCCTCTTGAGTCTCATCAACACGAATTTTATTGTTCATTTTTAGGAGAGGACTCGTAGGACAAGTGCTATGTTCTTTATTTCCACTGTTGTTTAACTCCCAGATCTCACTGCTAATGCAGCTTTGAAACCCCCCACAACAGGTATTGGATGTTTTTTACAGGTGACTCAGCAGACACACGCATAAAGCAACGTCCATTTGGCACTCAGTTGCACAATTCTACACTTATTTTCAGGCCAATTTTATAGAGAACACAGCTGATGCTCAATACACTGTCAGCAGTAGTTCTCAGAAATACACACAATGCCTACAAAAGATTACTGAGAGTTATCTATTTCCTTTTTTTCCGGAGTCTGAAAAATCTCCCAACATTTTTGCTATTCATTCTGCAATCTTTTCCTTCTGTTGTATGATGACCTTTTTGGTTAATTTCTAATCTCAGGAATGATAGCAAAAGATGGAGGATTTAGTATTTAAGCTGTGCAGATACCTGGGTAGTGCTGCTGCTGCTTGGGCCGTAGAGAAAGCAAATGAGACAGGGTGAGAGTGCTCGCTGTCATAGAGCGTGGAACAGTTGAGGGCAGAGGTCCTGAGCCATGTGGTATTTGCATCTGTAAATCAAAATAAATTGAAGAAGCCAGCTGTTCCTCTTGAATAGTTTAGATGTAGTTAGAAAATTAAATCTGTGAGCTCTCCACTGTCCTCTTCGCTGCCATTCAACTGTTGCGTTCTGCCGTGTATGAAAGTAACTGTATTAAGTACCTTAGCTATTGCTGAGTGAGTGAGCCAGTAAACACAATTACTGCTGTAACGAGCTGGGACCACAGTTCCTGATTTGAAAATACTTTAATAAAGGACAAATTCATTAGCACTCACTCAGTGACTGTTCTCCTTTTCTTATGCTGAAAGCACCATAAGAGGAGGGGAAAAAAGGGAAGCAGAGGCATTCTTAGTTGGTGGGAATTTCCTAAACAAAGGTACCAATAAAATTAAGCTGATAATATAATTTTGATGATGACATTTACTTAATGGTACATATAAAAATAACTAATTTAAAAATAATTAAAATTAGCTTCTTAATTGAATATTTATAGGTTTATGTAGTTTATGTGGTCTGTCTTCTGGCACAAAATAATGATATTGGCCCTGATTCAGAAATTTATGTATGTGCTACTTAACTTCAAATATATATCTAAGTGATAATTGATTCAATGCTACTTAACAGTAACATGGAATTCTGAACCAATTTGCTTTCCAAATAGAAGAAAGTGAGGTAGGAAAGTAAAGCCAATTTAAAGAGTAAAAAACAAAAAAACCAACCAAAATGCTGTCCCTACAGTGAACTGAAGTCCCACTGTCGTTTTCAAGTAGTGAATGAATGGAGTGGTTCTGTCTCTGTTTTGTATAAACAAGAGCTGCCAGTTTCAGTTAGAGAAGTAAATATAACCTGTCTTCATGCAGGTGTGCAAGACTAATAAAATTTTTACTTTAACCTGTCAAGGGCATGGTCTTATTGTAGCATGCCCAGCTAACAGAGGCATTCTGCTCAGAAGCAGTTACGGGGTACTCAAAATGAAGGGAATTTGTTATTTGTGTGCTGGAAAAGCTTTTCTGCAGATGCTAGTTTAATACAAGAGTTTTGGGTGCTGACAATGGATTGGGCTAGATTGCTGTAAATTCCTGCAGCAACCTAGACTTCACATCTCTCTAGAATGCCCTGGGAATAGAGAAATTAGAGGTATCAGAAACTTCAGGGCAATGGTGATGCCTTCTTCTGTTTTGTCCTAGAGACACCTTCTTTTAAAGTGGATTTACCGCTCAGTTTGCTTCCTAATTAGAAAGAAACACTGTGCAAACCCCTCACTGCTCTGTCCCTCCTGTGCTTTTATACTCTAGAGATTTACATGTCCGATTATTCCACAGTCCCTATTTATAAATCCATGTTTCAGGGTGGTATACTGAAATAATCCCTTATCTCCCTACTCGTCACCGCTTTTCCTGTAAGTAGTTTTAAAAGAGTTATTAAATTTCCTTGCAGTTAACAGTCCAACTATTCTTTATGGATTTGGGCAAGTGCAGTACTAGTTTCTCTGGAGTTTTGTTGGCAAATGATCTCTGAATAGGCCTGACAAAACATGTATCTTAAAGTCCATTGTCTCTGACTCATGGAACAATAGTAAGGACGCCTGACTTCAGCCTTACCTCTGTCATGTCTATAACTTAGTTATATGACATTCTTCAGGAAACCAGTTCATACATATACATCCCACATAACCAACATTTAGCATACCACAGTACTTCTTATCAAATTTCCAGAATCCCAATGCCTGACACAGGGTCTGGTGCCATAATAATAATCTCAGGAACAAATAGCAGCCTTTAAGAACATTATAAAAAGCATCTATATCTGTCAGGGACTGAGTCCTTACCAGTGAATAACTGTCAATGACTGTAAACTTGCTTCCTTTAACCAAGCAGTCCACAAATATATTTTCATTTCAGTGAAATCATTCTTTAACGCACATTACCACTATGTGAGAATTTTTTTTAATCTAGGGTTTGTTTTCAACTTTTTGCTTTGTCTGTTTTCTCCGTTCAGAATTTGTTACTTATGTATCATCCGCTCATCTTGGTAATTTAGGTTTTTCTGCAAGTCATTTTGAAGTTGGTGGGCAAACAGGGTCCTGAAGTTCCCTTTTAAGTTTCACTCCCTCTGAATAACACTGTCCCTCTTGATCAGGTCTTATTTTTAATGAAGTCATTTGTGCAAGTCTTCAAAGTACCATTGGTCTGCATGAGCAATACTGTTGGGCTACATGAGTATCATCAGTGTTTTTTCCCTGGAGAGAGGATGTAGGTAGAGAACAGAAGGAATTCAAGATATCAGGAGGAAATGGTTTGCTCATGAGCACACCAAATCCTCAGGGGGAGGCAAAGGCACAGCTACAACACAGGCAGGCCAAAGTGCACGTCCACAGATGTCTCGTGCAGGGGTTTGCATTGACACAAGGGTAATAATCGATGCCTATAACTTTGCCACTTGTTGGTTGTTGTCAAATATGTGCTTTCTTATGCAAATGGTTGCTTATTGAGAGCTGTACAGTGATGCTGTGGTCTCATATCCACTCTTTCAGGCTTCTTAGTCTTAGTGACACAACTTTTTCCCATATGTTTGGCAAATACAAAAAGTATCAAGTTCACATTCATTTTGAAGCCATATAAAGGTTATTTACAAACAAACAAAACCCTTTAATGTCCTGTCATTGCATAAGTCAAACATTTTAAGTATTGATGAATATAAATAAACCAGTACCTGTAAAGCAAGCTCTAAGAGGCAGAAGTCTGTGCTACTTCAAAAGTGTTCTGTGAACTTACCAGGCAAAGACAAGATAAAATACAGGTATTTATGGACAAAAAAAGTCTCACTTCCTTTTAAAGCCAGCAAAATTCTCTTTCCTGTGTGAGAATAAAAGTCTGAGAGTGAAATCATGTTTCTGAATTTTGTGCTCATGTTTGATCCCAAACTTTCGTTAAGGTTGCAGCTTTCACAGCTCAGTAGTACTGAATCTTCCTCACTCTACTGCTTTCATCGAGAGACTTAGCCTTACTGTATTTAATTTGCATTACATTTTTGTCTATTTTTACGATTTTTCCGTTATTATTTTTACTCAGGTTATTGCTTGTTACAACAGATTTCTCCTGAGCAGCTATGCAGGTATCTCATAGGAAATTGCATAAGGCTTTGTGATAGCTGGAAACTTAACTAACCCCAGCAACTTATAAAGTAGTTCTGAAGTTGATGGGAATTAAAAGTGACTTAGGGAACACACTGTGCTATGTTGTCTGTCTCTGTGCAGTAATGAAGTGTGCAGTTAGTTTGGTTCCAAATCAGAAGCTGAAACATTATCTCCAGTAAACATAATCTATATTCACCAGTATGTTTGTTTCCATCTCTTTCTTTAGCATGCTTTCAAATACATTTGTAAGAAATAATCATTAACCTGCAAAATACACTGTTTTCTGCTATTTCAGTATCGTGAGACAGAACTATACAAGACAGCAGTTGAGTTTTAGATGACTAAACCATTTTATCTTCTTGTGAGACTAATGGATCGGTAGTCTTTTGTCTCCACATAACCCATAATGAATAAATAATATCAGTGAATTTAGTTAAAGTAGTAGTACAAAAAGGCTGCAGAACAGAACTGGAACTGCCTGGATGTTATGTGTGTGGAAAAACTGTCAAATTGCATCCCAACTTGAGGGGAAAAAATCTAATTTTTCCAAAACTGAAAAGAAAAAATTCCATTAATTCCAGAGGAAATGGTTTCGTGTCCAAAATTATATATGACTTGTTTAAAGAGGCCCATGTAATCATGTTGTCAATTTATCAGACTGATTCTGCTCAGCTAAATTGTGCCATATAGCTCCACACACCAGTAATTGATGTCTGCCTTTTTGTGTCAACACTTCCAGGAGTGCTTGGTCCCAAACCTCAGTGTCAGCAAGGCCTGTCTGTACTTTTTAATAGGGTTCAGATTATCAGTCTTTATCTGCTCCAAAGTTTTGAATTGGTCAAGGGTAATTTACTAAGATTCATTTTGTGGCATCAGTAAAATCTCTTGTGTGTGTCGGTGNCAGGGGAGGTTTAGGTTAGATGTTAGGAAGAAATTCTTCACGGAGAGGGTAATCAGGCATTGGAACAGCCTACCCAGAGAGGTGGTGGATTCACCATCCCTGGAGGTTTTTAAGCAGAGATTGGATGTGGCCCTTAGTGCCATGCTATAGTAATTGGAGTTGGATCAGGGGTTGGACTTGATGATCTTGGAGGTCTTTTCCAACCCAATCTATTCTATGATTCTATGATTCTATGATTCTATGATTCTAAAAGTGACTTAGGGAACACACTGTGCTATGTTGTCTGTCTCTGTGCAGTAATGAAGTGTGCAGTTAGTTTGGTTCCAAATCAGAAGCTGAAACATTATCTCCAGTAAACATAATCTATATTCACCAGTATGTTTGTTTCCATCTCTTTCTTTAGCATGCTTTCAAATACATTTGTAAGAAATAATCATTAACCTGCAAAATACACTGTTTTCTGCTATTTCAGTATCGTGAGACAGAACTATACAAGACAGCAGTTGAGTTTTAGATGACTAAACCATTTTATCTTCTTGTGAGACTAATGGATCAGTAGGCTTTTGTCTCCACATAACCCATAATGAATAAATAATATCAGTGAATTTAGTTAAAGTAGTAGTACAAAAAGGCTGCAGAACAGAACTGGAACTGCCTGGATGTTATGTGTGTGGAAAAACTGTCAAATTGCATCCCAACTTGAGGGGAAAAAATCTAATTTTTCCAAAACTGAAAAGAAAAAATTCCAGTAATTCCAGAGGAAATGGGTTCGTGTCCAAAATTATATATGACTTGTTTAAAGAGGCCCATGTAATCATGTTGGCAATTTATCAGACTGATTCTGCTCAGCTAAATTGTGCCATATAGCTCCACACACCAGTAATTGACGTCTGCCTTTTTGTGTCAACACTTCCAGGAGTGCTTGGTCCCAAACCTCAGTGTCAGCAAGGCCTGTCTGTACTTTTTAATAGGGTTCAGATTATCAGTCTTTATCTGCTCCAAAGTTTTGAATTGGTCAAGGGTAATTTACTAAGATTCATTTTGTGGCATCAGTAAAATCTCTTGTGTGTGTCGGTG